>NC_064633.1:503243513-503466013 GCF_023864275.1 Schistocerca cancellata
TCTCGCTACTCCGTCCCGTCGAAGAGGTGCAGTACTGCCAAAACTAGGATTCCTCTTCTCCTCCGTCTGGCAACCAGAGGACAGGGATCCACATCACCTCCACTCCTCCAAAAATCCTGCTGTCTCTGAACAGCGATCATTCATTTGTTCAACTTATAAGACTGCCAAAAATAAATATATAGGTGTACTCCTGTCACTATCAACATTACATTCTACACTAGATATACAAATATACTGCACAGAATCAGTTCACATAAGTACTCTCTTGACCTTAATGTATAACGAGTCTGAGGTTTCCAACTCCCGTTCCCTCATTCACTTATTACTGTTAGTATTCTTCCTTGCTTTTACTGGCACATCTCGTGGAATCGCCTCTAGTGCACCCTTGAATGTTCGTCGTCCTTGTTGGCAACTGCAGCGTCACATTCACTGGTGACATACTTTCGACTACTTGGTACGGGCCGTGATGGCGCGTTGAAAACATTTTTTTTCCATTCCGTTCGGCGTATATGGACTCAACAACATCATCCATTGACCCACCTTATCCTACGGTAACGTCCCCATACTCCTCATTGCCTCTTCTTGTTTATCCAAAAAGTTCCCATGTGCTCCTTGTGCCCTGTTCCACACCTCCTATACTTTTTTTGCAAAGTCGCAGACTACTTGCCCCTTTCCGCCACCTTTCTGGTCAGTGATGTCCTCAGGTGAAGGCAACTTTTTGCCATGCAGCACCTCGAATAGTGATAATCCAGTGCTAATGTGTGCTTTAGAGTTATATGTGTTTATGACAAAAAGTAGCTATGTATCACAGTATGAATGAAGCCTTGTAGTAACTAGGCATCTTCCCAATTGTTCTGTAAACTCTCTCTGTTCTTCCATTAACTCGCGGATGTAGCGGTATAGCCCTCAGTTCCTTCATTCTCAGCAACCGACAGAATTCCTTCATCAGGTCTGACATGAAGTTCGTCGCCTGGTACCTTATCATCAACTATGGCATCCAAACTTCAGTATCCACCTGTTAACCAAAGCCTGTGCAACTGCTATTGCCTGTTAGTCCAGCAGTGGCACCATCTCGACATGCAGAGAAAAATGGTTTATACGGTCTTCACAAAACGATTACCCGCTTCTGTTAACTGGTCCTAATATTTTCCCCCAATGAAACTGAAAGCTGCTGTTGTTTCTGGAAATCTTCGTAACCAATACTTGCTTCCGACTTAAATTGGTCCTCTGTGCACAAAATGGTACAAATGACTCTGAGCACTATGGGACTTAACTGCTGAGGTCATCAGTCCCCTAGAACTTAGAACTAATTAAACCTAACTAACCTAAGGACATCACACACATCCACGCCCGAGGCAGGATTCGAACCTGCGACCGTAGATGTCACGCGCTTCGAGACTGTAGCGCCTAGAACTTCTCGGCCAACACAGCCAGCTCTGTGCACAACTCACACGACTTTTGACCTATCGATCCACATCATCCTTCCTTCCTTCCTTTCCACCTTGTCTGCCACCCACCTATTTATTGCCCTGCATCCGCGATGGTCTTAAAAAATATGCTCATGATTCTCACGTAATCCTTCGAATTTTAACTTGGCCGCCATCCCCAAACATGGTCCTAATTTAGTCTGTCTGCATACGAATGCGTCATGCATACCAAACTTCTGCTGTTTCTTATATTGCCTACATTCATTGTCAGTGTTCTGTTTTGCTCGCAACTCCGCAAATCGTATCCCAGTGCTTGAATTATGGCTATCTTTCAGCTTCGCCCGTACGCATTTCTGTGTTTCCCTCTCAGTTTGTTAATTGTTTTGTACTCACATTCACTGAGTTTCAATGGCGATCTCGTTAATCTACTATATAGATCCCTCAAACCTCGTAACCACTTTAAAGCTGCATGGTCCGTCATCACCTTAAACTTCCTCCCGTGCAAATAACATCAAATGTATGTAATTCCGTATACCATAACGAGCACCTCTCTCTCTCCATTGTAGACTAACTCATTCCTGCGGCGATCAATTGTCTTGATGCAAAGGCAACAGGATATTCCTGACCATCTACCTCCAGGCTGAAAACGCAGCCAACGGCGTAGTTTGACGCATCACATAACAATATAAATTCTTCCTGAAAGTCTGGAAACGCACAACTGCTCTGGATGCCAACCTTCTTTGACTCGTCAAATGTTCCCTGGCATTCCGCCAATCACACAAACTTAACCACTTTCTTCAACAATTGTGTAAGTGGTCTTGCAGTATCAGCAAATCCCTTCATGAACCTCCTATAATATTCACGATAATGAGGAACGATTTAACTCCGTAGTAGTTTGTGTTACTGGAAAATCTTGTTCTGCTTGCACCAACCTCATATCTGTCGTTAAAGCAATCATTACTGATCACAAGACCCAAATAGTTAACCTCCTTCAGCACAAAGTGATATTTTTCAGCACTGACTGTGACTTGTGCTGCCCGTAATCTGCTGAATACTTCCTTTAGACGTTGTCTATGTTCCTATATATCACTTAGGTGGACGATTATGTCATGAAATTACTAAGCAGTGGCATGTTGCCTGTCCTTTCAGTACACCGTGCAGCAACCAATGGACTGTCGCCGACGCATTTTTCAACCCAAAAGGCATCCTCCTATATTGGTTTGTTGGAAAAACTGTTTTTAGTCTATCTTCAGGAGAGGTATCTGCTCTTTAAATTCAATCTTGAGAGATACTTGCTTTTGCGTATGTTATCTATGGTCTCAGTGATAATCAGAATAGTGTATGCACCTGCTATAGTCTTGCTATTCGATAGCAATAATCACAGCAAAACCGATACTTCTGAGGCCCGTTCATACACTTCTTAGATACTATTACAGTTCCTGCCCACAAGCGCTATTATTTTCTTCTGTAATGCGGTGAGCTAAGTGTTGATTTATGAACTCTTCTAAAACTGGTTGCTACGATTGCGGTATTCTATATGGTCTTTGGTATACCGGTGCTTCATTTCCTGCTCATTCTGCTTCTCCCTCTAGTCTCATGGAAGTTATTCCATAATGTGTTAACATGTGTCCTATCGTCCTGTCCCTTCCTCTTGTCAGTTTTCCACGTTTTCCTTTCCTCTCCAATTCTGACCGGAAATCCTTATTCCTTACCTTATCAGCAAATTCTTCGACTCTCTTCTGTTCCGGTTTTCCCGCAGTCCATGTTTCACTACCATACAATGCAGTGCTTCAAACGTACTTACTCAGAAATTTCTCCTTCAAATTTTGACCTATGTTTTAGTACTCCTCTTCGTCAGGAGTGCCCCCTTTGCCAGTACTACTCTGCTTTTGATGTCCTTAGTCGCTATTTTGCTGCCTATATACTACAATTCCTTATCTTGATTTACTTCGTGACCAACAACCCTGATTTCGGGTTTCTCTCTGTTCTGATTTCTGCTACTTCTCATTACTTTCGTCTTTCTTCAGTTTACTCCTAATCCATATTCTGTACTCATTAGACTGTTCATTTCATTCAGCAGATCGTGTAATTCTTCTTCACTTTCACTCAGGATAGCAATGTCATCAACGAATCCTTCACCTTGAATTTCAGTTCCACACCTGAACCATTCTTTCTATTAACATCATTGCTTCATCGATGTACAGATTGACCAGTAGGAGCCAAAGGCCACATCCCTGTCTTACAATCTTCTTAATCCGAATACTTCGTTGTTATTCATTCACTCTTATTTTTCTATCTTGTACGTATTGTACTGATGTGACTAAAAATTATTTTGTTAAATTATCCACAGTGTTTCCACTGGTCCCCCACCAGCTACGGCATCACCACACACGCGCCACCCGATACAGACGCGCCACTACGGAGTGGCCCGTAAAGAGCGGAGTCAGGAGGGCCGGTGTGAGGGCCGCTGCCATCCCGCAGCAAGCCGTTTGAACTCCCCTCTGCACTGTCGTCATTGCGATGAGTGAAACTGTTTTGTTCTTCTGTGGTAGTAATCTTGAGGTCGATGCTGAGAGGGCGTTGTTTTACGAAAGTTGCATTTACGAAACAAGATGATAATCATTTTACTAAGATTTGAAGCTCCTCTTGATGTTCTTACGCGCTTGTAATTTAAAACCGAGTTGTTTTGAAAATCCGCCCTATGTAAGCACAATTGGTTCAAAATGATTGAAATGGCTCTGAGCACTATGGGACTTTACATCTGAGGTCATCAGTCCCCTAGAACGTATAACTACTTAAACCTAACTAACCTAAGGACATCACACGTATCCATTCCCGAGGCAGGATTCGAACCTGCGACGGCAGCAGTCACGCGGTTCCAGACTGAAGCGTCTAGAACCACTCGTCGACACCGGCCGAAAAACATAATGCGTTATTTTTCTTCTTTTATGTATCTGCCCAGACATGTTTCATCGGCTGTGGGTCAAACTTTTATTTCTGTTAAATAAATATGAAATTTATAATAATTTAACAGTTGTACGCCTAAGAATTACAACATGTGCAATTTTCTCTGTTTTGGACGCTCACACTAAAATTACATCGCTAAATGAACTGCATTATTATACATCGGTTTTTGGTGCTCTTTTTCGTCGTTGTTTTGACAGCTTGTCACCTGCAAACTAGCCAAGGAAAAAAATTATTACGTATTTGTGAAAAACTGTTTCGAGGGTAGAGGTTATATGCGTTTCTGTACTTACATCTTCCGTCCTGTTTGGAGTCTCCGGTTGGTGTCTCAACCAATTGCTTTTCAGTGCACTGTTTCCACACGGATTTCACAAAACTTTCGTTCACTACATCACCTCCCACACACTTTAACAAAGTGTGGTGAAATGTGATCTAAGCAGACACTTCTGACTCCATACTCAGTGAAATGTGTTATTTTATTGTCACTGTTCACTTGTTCATCGTTGGTCTTGTGTTTGTTGTGGCTAATTTTGAATGTGAACAGGTGTGGCGTGGCTGGGAATAAGAGACAGATCTGGAAAGAGGGATGGGGAGAGGGAGAAGAAAACAGAAGGTTTTTCTTTTTTGTTTTTATTGTTTGATCGTCATGTTTTATGTGGGGAGGTGCCTTTGTATACGAAACATAGTTTTGTTGCGCAGTGTTGTGTTTTCAGTAAGGACACTGTATCATTATATTACAGATTTTTGTATGTGGTAATTCTCATGTATTGTGAGTTTTTGATAGAGCCTGTTGCTTTCCCTGAGGATCAGTATGCATGTTTTTTTTTTTTGTTGGTGGAGGAACTTTTGGATCTGTCGCAATTTAGAAGTAATAGTACGTATTGTACCTACTGCGTATTACCTCTCTCTTCCTATAGCTTAACCCTATTTTTCTCAGAATTTCGAACCATTTTACGTTGTCGAACGCTTTTTCCACGTTGTCACAACCTATGCAAGTGTCTTGATTTTTCTTTAGTCTTGCATATACACTCCTGGAAATTGAAATAGGAACACCGTGAATTCATTGTCCCAGGAAGGGGAAACTTTATTGACACATTCCTGGGGTCAGATACATCACATGATCACACTGACAGAACCACAGGCACATAGACACAGGCAACAGAGCATGCACAATGTCGGCACTAGTACAGTGTATATCCACCTTTCGCAGCAATGCAGGCTGCTATTCTCCCATGGAGACAATCTTAGAGATGCTGGATGTAGTCCTGTGGAACGGCTTGCCATGCCATTTCCACCTGGCGCCTCAGTTGGACCAGCGTTCGTGCTGGACTTGCAGACCGCGTGAGACGACGTTTCATCCAGTCCCAAACATGCTCAATGGGGGACAGATCCGGAGATCTTGCTGGCCAGGGTAGTTGACTTACACCTTCTAGAGCACGTTGGGTGGCACGGGATACATGCGGACGTGCATTGTCCTGTTGGAACAGCAAGTTCCCTTGCCGGTCTAGGAATGGTAGAACGATGGGTTCGATGACGGTTTGGATGTACCGTGCACTATTCAGTGTCCCCTCGACGATCACCAGTGGTGTACGGCCAGTGTAGGAGATCGCTCCCCACACCATGATGCCGGGTGTTAGCCCTGTGTGCCTCGGTCGTATGCAGTCCTGATTGTGGCGCTCACCTGCACGGCGCCAAACACGCATACGACCATCATTGGCACCAAGGCAGAAGCGACTCTCATCGTTGAAGACGACACGTCTCCATTCGTCCCTCCATTCACGCCTGTCGCGACACCACTGGAGGCGGGCTGCACGATGTTGGGGCGTGAGCGGAAGACGGCCTAACGGTGTGCGGGACCGTAGCCCAGCTTCATGGAGACGGTTGCGAATGGTCCTCGCCGGTACCCCAGGAGCAACAGTGTCCCTAATTTGCTGGGAAGTGGCGGTGCGGTCCCCTACGGCACTGCGTAGGATCCTACGGTCTTGGCGTGCATCCGTGCGTCGCTGCGGTCCGGTCCCAGGTCGACGGGCACGTGCACCTTCCGCCGACCACTGGCGACAACATCGATGTACTGTGGAGACCTCACGCCCCACGTGTTGAGCAATTCGGCGGTACGTCCACCCGGCCTCCCGCATGCCCACTATACGCCCTCGCTCAAAGTCCGTCAACTGCACATACGGTTCACGTCCACGCTGTCGCGGCATGCTACCAGTGTTAAAGACTGCGATGGAGCTCCGTATGCCACGGCAAACTGGCTGACACTGACGGCGGCGGTGCACAAATGCTGCGCAGCTAGCGCCATTCGACGCCAACACCGCGGTTCCTGGTGTGTCCGCTGTGCCGTGCGTGTGATCATTGCTTGTACAGCCCTCTCGCAGTGTCCGGAGCAAGTATGGTGGGTCTGACACACCGGTGTCAATGTGTTCTTTTTTCCATTTCCAGGAGTGTAATAATCTTCAGTTCTACACGAGGCAGCACGCTTCCCTCGTGAGCTCTGGACGGTGCGGCTGTCGTCGGCTGCTAGGGCGGCGACCGGTGATGCTGCGTCACCCTTCCGGCCCCATGGAGAGGGCGAGGCGACGGCCAGCTACGGCAGCGGCTTTTCCTGGCGGAGTGACACGTTCGGTGGCGGCCCCGGTGCTCTTTGCCCCTCGGTGGTGGAGGCGGCTGTGCGTGGGTCTCGACCGGTGCCCCTCGGACAGGCTGTGGTCGGCGGCTGGCGTCGTCGAGCCGAGTCCCTCCCTGGGCCTCAGCGGCAGCGGCACCAGGCCTTTGCCGCTGTGGCACAGAGTCCCGAGGAGGACCCAGTGTGGCGGGTGGCGCAGCCTGGCCTCGAACCGGATGAGAGGTGGCAGGAGCCCCCTCTCATATTTATATCTTACACTCAGTAATTCGGTTTTCATCTCTAATTGCATGCGGTGAAAAGTTGCTATTCCTTCACACGCGGACTTCCCACGCAGCGTCTCTCGTCATCCGGGTGGTCCGGTGACAGGCGAGTTCTGCTCGGCTTGAAAGAGTTAAGCCGACGGGTGTGAGGGAGTCGAGTGGATGCTTATTATTTTGAGTTTAGTCATAATAAATCAAATTGTTATTTTGGACGGGACTTCTATTCTGTTAGTCGGTAGAGCACCCCTTTCATTTCTCACTACGTTAATGAAACTTTCCTTAATTTCTATCCAATTGAATTATTGCAGGTGCCAAACTCTTTTCTACTCCACTTGCAGTGTCAATTACATTCAGTTCGCGTTTCTTCTTAATCCATGTGCAACAGCAAAAGTAGGAGTTAGATAAGGAGGGCTTAGAGCATTATTTCCATATGAAGTGCTGGCGCTGCACTGTCGCCTCGCGGCCCGGCGGCTGCTCGGCGACACCACCAGGTCCTCGAACAGAACGGCGTCCTGTCCTCAGATTCAGCCTCATTCATACTCTATTACTCCACATTTGTTTCTCTAAAACGTGGTCTCTAGTCACGTCGCCGATAACAAAGAGACTCGCCGGAGTGTCGTGGCAACGACCCGCTTACTACATCGTTCCCTGCTGCATGGGGCAGTTTTCCGCTGAGCTCAGCTGTCCTCGCGTCACAACTGACTTCCGAATCTGTCACTGTTCCCTACATGTCGGCATAGTGTGGGTGACCGCCAGCGCTGTTACTGCAACACTACGCGGCGGCCTATGTGACGCTACGTTACATAAATCGACATTTGGAGAAAGGGAAAAGAAGTTTTCTTTTTATGAGACGCATGAACCAC
This sequence comes from Schistocerca cancellata, assembly GCF_023864275.1. Lineage (NCBI taxonomy): Eukaryota > Metazoa > Arthropoda > Insecta > Orthoptera > Acrididae > Schistocerca > Schistocerca cancellata. The sequence goes on from NC_064633.1 coordinate 503,251,654, forward strand.
AAAATATCTAAAGACTAAGTACGTCTGTGCGATGCGTAACAAATAGTAAAGATTGTAAATTATTATTATAAAACATAAATATCGATGTAATTAACAAACCACAGTTATTTGTATAATCTCTGTGTAACATAGGTCCTGAAGATCAGAGACAATGCTTCGATTGAAGCATTCTCCTTCTTTCGTTTTGCCTAGCGGTAGGCCGTCATTGTAGTGCTGTCTGATAATTAACGTAAGTTTTATCTGGATATCTGAAAAATGTAATACAAATTCTTATTAGAAAGTGTGTATTATTGACTTAGTTGTCACCTCTCATGATCGCAACCATTAATTATAATTAACAAAGTTTTTACAGAATTACGTTGTGCAGGGAGCTCATCTCCCCTAGCAGGATTTAGTCGGCCATTACGATGACAATTCATGTTATTAAATGTAAATGCGAGAGATTTCTCAGTTTTGATCTTTTATTAATTTCAAAGTTAAAGACAGTAGCGATAGATTTCATTTACCAAAATTCACAGCACCGAATGAGTTCTGTATGTTTCATTTTCACCGCCTAACGGCAGATGAGATTCACTCCAGTTTTGCCTTACAACTAATGAACAAGAAATATTGAAAATCATTACATTCCGCAATATCTCAGTTAATCTTTATGTAGTTTGGTAGTTAAATAACCAGTAGCCCCTAAAATCCATATTAATAATTACAGTTTGCGTAACAATAAGCGTATTTCTTTTTCCAAATAGCAGCGCTCTCGCAAACTGTTTATTAGAAGGCGGAGCGTCGCGCTTTGTGTTTAAAAAGTATTATATCGTACGTACTTTGGGGCAGCCGATGTCCGTACGAGTGTTATCGCGGTATAATTTAATTAAAAGTCTCATGCTAACACACAATATTTAAAGCCACCCGAACCAAAATCATAAAATATAATTACAAAAATAAAAATATATAATTATCTCGTGATAAAGTGGCCACATACATATACACTTATACCGTGATAACTACATGACGCTTTCGGTTACTTACACTAAAGATTTAGTACCAAAAATACTGGATAGTGTCATTACAGCATGAAAGAAAAGAACTGTAGACCCAAAATTGTTTACTGCAAAGGGACGCTAAGAAGACCCTTTGGCCATGCATTGTCGGCAATCATTACTTAACGCAGCACCAACAGCTACTCACCGAAGTATGATCAGACCAACTTTGATATTTAGAAATGTATCAAGGGTACCCAGCGTAGTAGTTTCATTTTGTGAATAATTACCAACTTAACGTTAACGATTTTTAGCAAGCGTTTCAACCTGAACGGTGACAAAGCACAGTCCTATCGGGTCTTTAGTAATTAAAACCGTGTGCCACTGTTGATGATATAAAGACTAAAATTGCTGAGCTAATTTAATTTTGATAATTTCTTTATAAAAGTGGAAGTTATCTTTTTGAGACTCATAGTTGAATCTTCACTTCATGAATGCTCAGTGATTATGGAAAAGTAATTTGAGCGAGTTTCTAAAAATTAATGCAGATCAGATAGTTTAATTTCTTTGGTGAGCAATAATTTCCGCTCTCATATCCGTAACAGGTAACGGTGTTACGCAAAAGTTAATCAGTAATTATTTAGTGAAAGTTACTCGCTGATAACACGTACGACTGTATTTTGCTGAATAGAAATTGTTTATTTAAGATTGATTGTAAGAATAATAGAAAAAATATTAACACTAGGCATTATGATAGGTCACGAGGAGTTATTTATTATGCAAACAGGGTGTCAATTGCATATGCTTAGCGCAACTTTCTTGGCTGATTTTACAATAAGATTTATTTTATGTTGCGAACTTTGGTTTTGAATCTGAAGTCGAGTCGGTGGTTCAAAAACTGGTTCAAATGGCTCTGAGCACTATGGGACTTAACTTCTGAGGTCATCAGTCACCTAGAACTTAGAACTACGTCAACTTCACTTATCTAAGGACATCACACACAGGGTGCCCGAGGCAAGATTCGAACCTGCAACCGTAACGATCGCGCGGTTCCAGTCTGTAGCGCCTAGAACCGCTCGGCCACGCTGGCCGGCCGAGTCGTTGGTATTGGGCCCACTCCCTCCTGATGGCCTTTTGGTAATTACTGGGTTCATTCGCTTCCAAATTCACTAACAACTATACAGTATTGTTTGCTCACACCGTTAGCTGGCGTCCGTTTTTTGAACCGTTGCCATCTACACCGAAAGAGTATTTAACTTCATGATCCGAAATTTCATTAACTACTTGGCAGCTTTATCATTTACCAAAATTCTTTCGATCGTTATATGTAGAGGTAGTCGGGCAATAACGGTTCGGTTATAACTAATCATACTTCTTTTGGATTTAATTTGATTTCCGAAACCGGTGCTTCTGTCCAGACAAAAATGACATGAGGAAGATGTCTCATAAATTATTTAATACATCCGAAAGAGGAGGTCCGTTATGAAGTACCGAATTTTAAAAGACACCACAATTGAAGTCAGAGTCTGCGTTGATGCCAGTACAAGAAAATAAATATACTGGATTCGAAATGTTATTAGCTGAACAGAATAAATTCGTATCTCTGGTTCCTTTATTTACATTTTTTAGTTGCTCATAATCATAATCGCTACAGAAGATAAGGTATAATTATGTTCTCCTGCTGTGATTAATTACTATGGTCGAGGCATAGAAAAACTAAAATGAAGACTAGCAAACATAAGCCTTTCTGAAAAAAGAAAAACAGTTAATATAAATTTAAGTGTTAGGAGATCTTCATTACGGGTTCGTGTCGAATGTGTAGCCTTGGAGAGAATTAAATCTTGGATGATAAATATTTCTGACCACCACAGAAGCTTTTAAAGTGTGGTGCTAAGGAAAAATGCTAAAGGTATGATGGGTAGAGACGATAACTGACAAAAAGGAATGTATCGATTTGGTAAAAGAAGAATTTCAACTGAAACAAGGGGTAGATCTGTAAAACTCATTATAATGCACCAAGAAATTGTCGATTTGATAATGTAGAGACGTATCAGGGATGAGACTTTAGAGAAAGACAAAAGCTTGGAAAGAGTAATCTAGATCAGGTAAGATGCAATAGGGAGGCTGAAATGATCTGCACACGATAGAGCATCGCGGAGAACTGCATCGAACCATTCTTCGGACTTAACATTACTTGACAACAGCTCGTTTGGTAATGGAAAGTTGTGTTAGAAAAAGCTAGTAGGTCGACGACTTAGGGCACCCTTCATTCATTGCCACAGTACGAGTCTCGTAAAGCGTTAAATGCGAATCTCAGCTACGGAATAGCTGAAGGAAAGGATGAAATTGGCGAGCGATAACAACACATCAGAGAAAAGGGTATCGTCAGGAGTGTCCGGGGGAAGTGTTGTGGGACCGCTGGTATTTTCTGTATACATGAATAATTTAGTGGACATGGTGGGCAGCAAACTGCAGTTGTTTACTGATGATGCTGCAGTGTGGAGTAGGCGTCGAAGACGAGGGACTGTAGGATGATACAAGATGACTTGGACAAAATTTCTAGTTGGTGTGATGAATGTCACTGGCTCTAAATGTAGAAAAATTTAAGATAATGAGGATAATAGCAGCAACATACCTGTAACGTTAAGATATTGTATTATCGGTCAGTCAGACTGTATTCAGACAGTCATGTCGTTTAAATATATGGGCGTAACGTTGCAAAGCGACATGAGATGGAACGACCATGCGAGGACTGGTGTGGGGAAAGCGAATGGTCGACTTCAGTTTATTCGGAGAATTTTAGGGAAGCGTGATTCATCTACAAAAGAGACCACATATGGGACGCTTGTGCGACCTACTCTTGAATCCTGCTCGAGTGTTCAGGAACCACACCGGGTTGAATTAACGTAAAACATCGAAGCAATTCAGTGCTGCGGAAACTCAAATGGGAATCCATGGACGGAAGGTTACGATGTCTTTGAGCTAATTTAGTGAACCAGCTGTTAAAAATGACTGCCGAGCGATCCTACTACCGCCGAAATACATTTCGCGTAAGAACCATGAATAGAAGATACGAGAAATTAGGACTTGTACAAAGGCATACAGACAGTTTTTTTTACCATCGCTCTGCCTGCGGGTGGAACAGGACTGGTACAGGGTACCCTCCGCCAGGAACCGTCCGGTAGCTTGCGGAGTATGTATGTAGAGGGAGATGTAGACATACACGTCCGTCATCTGAGAGAAATAAACATTATTCGCCAATGTTCGAAGAGGTATATTAGTTCATCGTAGAATGATAATAAAAATGTTATCACTACCATTGGAGGTTGGCTAGATGTAATTTTAGTTTCATGAGAAGTGGTGAATACTGTGAGATACTACACATCATTTGAGAAGATGTTTCAATGTCACCTCACCAACTTTTTCCCTGGTGGTGCCCAAAGTATACATTCTAATCTGACTCAGATTTCCGATATTGATGAGCCGGCGAACATGTACAGAATTAACAGACTAACAACCAAAAGCTGTAGATGTTCCCGACCGAATGTTGGCTTGTTATTTATTCGACATCTGTACAAGAGAAAACAGGTAGCGGAATAAACAAGCCGTGATGGATGAGAGCGAACAAGATTTGTTGCTCAAAGGACATTACGCGGTTGAATGGATTGCCGCCGATATTTTAATCATCGGTGCGGCGGTCACATTAATTATTCATCTGTCGATATTGGCACACAAGCCCACCGTGAAACTCGGTGTTTCTGTTTGGATGGAGCAAATGCTGTCAAAGAGCATTTATATTTGTGGTACCGTTTCGATTTTATCACTCAAAATACGAACGCGTTTATTATTAGCGCGTTTGGTATCATTTTATCGACAACTGCTGTATGAGTTCTCCCAACCAACAACTGTTCTAAGCAGGTTTCTGGTACAGGACGGACAAAGCAAAACGCTGTTCGAGAATGAGAGGTTATAATGTGTCAGTCAGTCATTAACTACATTTTTTTTTAAATTTGTGGTTTTGTTCCTTATATTCCAGTGAACTATTGTAGGGAGACAAGCGGAACTGAAATTTTTTATTCCCACTTGGGTGTTTCACACTCAGCGCATGTTACTTATTGATAACTTCAGCAGTGGTGGTGACTTTGCTGCTTGATCATGAAACACGAAATTTACTATTTGACCTAAAAAATTTAGTTTCAGCGGCCTTAATCAGTTGTAAACGCAGGAAAACACACACACACACGAAAACAATACAACAAAGAAACCGAAACTGCTTACTCAAGAGCCACAAAACGACAGTTCTAATGTACTATGATTAGCCTGGCGTGAATAACATTAACAACTGTGTGGAACTGACACAAGATGGTCATGTGGCCCTCCGACATTCACTGTCAACAGTATGGAATGAAAGCAGTAAGATGTTCCGATAGGAGACGTTATGGTAGGACCGGAAGCTTTGTTGTGTGTGGGCGTGTCTGTGACCCCACAACATTAGGATCTCCCTGATCTCTTGTTGCGTCAAAGTGTATTAGTGTACCATTTGCATGTATGTAACATGGCTCAAGGACACTGATTGTAAGAAGATCCCAATAAAGGTCAAGCGTTGTTAATGATATTCGAGTTCTAACGCAACACATCTTATTGCTGTCAGTGAACTCAGGTCATATCAGTCAGTTGACTAGCCTACACAGAAAAAGGTACCGCGTGTGGTGGACATTTGCTGCTATTACCCACAGAATCACCAAAAGTTGCACGTTTGGCCCACTTGTTGTAGTGTTCAATCCGGAGACCGGTTTGATACAGTTGCCGACACTGCTCAATCCCGTGAAAGTCCCTCCACATGACTACCGCAACAATGGCCATCCGTTGGGGTCCTTCTACAATTTTTAACCCTCCCCATACTTTCTTCTTTAAAAAACTATCTTCACAGTAAAGAAGTCCTATCAATCGATCTTTTCTTTTAGTCAAGTAATGCCATTCTTTCTGTCCGCAGTTGTTTGAATAGCACCTCATTAGTTACTCGATCTATTCATCTCATTTTAGCATTACTGTGTAGAATTACATTTCAAAAGCTTCTATTATTTTCTCGTTTGAAATTGTTTCTTCCACATTTCACTCCCCTTCAACGCTACACTCCAGACAAATACCTTCAGAAATGACTTCCAACACATCGGTTTATACTCTTTCTCGTGCTATAACCAGTCTGCGTTTCATACTCTCTGTGCTTCGGCCAGCGTTAGTTTTTTTGCAGCCCAAATAGTAAAACTCATACTCCACTTTTAGTGCTTCGTTCCCTGATCAAATTCCTTCAGCATCAGCTGATTTTATTCGACTGCAATCCATTGACCTTGTTTCATTTTCGCTAATGTTCACCTCATAATCTCTTTTAAGGGCGCTATGAAATCCAGTCAACTGCTATACTAATTTCTTTACAGCCTCTGACAGAATTACAATCGAATAATCTCACAGTTCTTGTTTCTTCCCGCTGACCCCTACATTCTCCTTAAAATTTTTCTTTAGTTTCCTCTACTGGGTGTTCAATCTACAGATTGAATAACATCGGGAACAGCCTACAAACCTGTCTCACTCCCTTCTCAAGCAATGGTTTCCTTTCATGTCCGTTCACTCATAAAATCAGTGTTTTCCTGTACAAGTTGCAAATAACCTTCTGCTATCTGTATTTTATCCCCGATTCCTTCAGGGTATCAATGTGTATTTTCTAGTCAATATTGTCAAAAGATTTACCTAAATCTACAAAAGATATAGAAGTTAGGCTGCCTTTCTTTAACATATGTTCTAAGACAAAGGGTCAGTATTCCCTCACGTGTTCCTACATTTCTCCGGAGCCCAATACAATCTACTCCAAGACAGGCTGCAAACATGTTCGCCAATCTTGTGTAAATAATTTTTTTCAGTATTTGCTACAATGATTGTCTTGAGATACCAGTCGTCTGACAAGTCTAATGCGGCCCGCCGCGAATTATCTTATTGTATCAATCTTTTGGGCTCAGAGTAACACTTGCAACCTATTTTCTATGTTATTTGCTGGATGTATTCCAGTCTCTGTCTTTCTATACAGCTTTTACCCTCTACAGCTCCCTCTACTATGTCGTAAGAAACTTCCTGTTGTCTTAACAGATGTCTTGTCATTCTGTCCCTCCCTCTCGTAAGTGTTTCCCACATATTTTTCTCCGCGCCGATTTTGCTGAGAACCTCCTCATTCCTTACCTTTTTAGTCTACCGAATTTTCAACATTCTTCTGAAGCACCAAATCTCAAATGATTCAAATCTCTTCTGATTTTCCCACCGTCCATGTTTCACTAGCACACAATGCTGTGCTCTAGAAGCACATTCTCATACATTTCTTAGCAAAATAAGACCTTTGTTTTATACTGTCAGATTTCTCTTGAACAGGAATGCCCTTTTTACCAGTGTTAGTCTGCTTTTTATGTCCTATTTGCTCCATCCGTCGCGGGTAATTTCTCTGCTTTGGTGCCAGAATACCTTAACTTCATATACTTCGTGATCTCCAGTTCTCAAGTTTCTCGCTGATCTCTTGTCTGCTACGTGTTGTTACTTTCGTCTTTCTTGTGTTTACTTTCAATCTATTTTTTATCATTATTAAACTGTTTCTGCCCATGGGTGATTTTAACGCCAGGATTGGAAATCGAACAGAAGGGTATGAAATAGTTATGGGTAAGTTTGGAGAGGATATGGAGGCCAACAGGAACGGGAAACAACTCTTGGATTTCTGTGCCAGTATGGGCTTAGTAATCACAAACTCCTATTTTAAACATAAAAACATTCACCGGTATACTTGGGAAGGCAGGGGAACCAGATCTGTCATTGACTATATAATAACAGATCAGGAATTCAGGAAGGCTGTGAGGGACACACGTGTATTCAGGGCATTCTTCGATGACACTGATCATTATGTAATCTGCAGTGAAATTGGCATTGTGAGGCCGAAAGTGCAGGAGGTCAGGTCCATATGTAGGAGGATAAGAGTGGAAAAACTTCAGGATAAGGAAATCAGTCACAAGTACATAACAGCGATCTCAGAAAGGTACCAGTTAGTTGAATGTAGTCAATTACAGTCATTCGAAAAGGAATGGACAAGGTACAGGGACACAGTACTAGAAGCGGCTAAAGATTGTCTTGGAACAGTAGTGTGTAAAAGTAGGATGAAGCGAACAGCTTGGTGGAATGATACAGTCAAGGCAGCCTGTAAAAGGAAAAAGAAGGCGTATCAAAAATGGCTACATACCAGGACCCATGTAGACAGAGATACTTATGTTGAAGAAAGAAACAAAGCCAAACAGATAATTGCAGCATCCAAGAAGAAATCGTGGGAAGACTTTGGAAACAGGTTGGAGACTATGGGTCAAGCTGCTGGAAAACCATTCTGGAGTGTAATTAGCAGTCTTCGAAAGGGAGGTAAGAAGGAAATGACAAGTATTTTGGACAGGTCAGGAAAACTGCTGGTGTATCCTGTGGACGCCTTGGGCAGATGGAGGGAATATTTTGAAGAGTTGCTCAATGTAGGTGAAAATGCGATCAGTAATGTTTCAGATTTCGAGGTAGAATGGGATAGGAATGATGATGGAAATAGGATCACATTTGAGGAAGTGGAAAAAACGGTCAATAGATTGCAGTGCAATAAAGCGGCTGGGATGGATAAAATTAAGTCGGAACTCATCAAATACAGTGGAATGTCAGGTCTTAAATGGCTACACAGGGTAATTGAAATGGCCTGGGAGTTGGGACAGGTTCCATCAGACTGGACAAAAGCAGTAATCACACCAATCTTTAAACATGGAAACCGAAAAGATAGTAACAACTACAGAGGTATCTTTTTAATCAGTGTTGTGGGTAAAATCTTCTCAGGTATTGTTGAAAGGAAAGTGCGAGTATTAGTTGAGGACCAATTGGATGAAAATCAGTGTGGCTTTAGGCCTCTTAGAGGTTGTCAGGACCAGATCTTTAGCTTACGGCAAATAATGGAGAAGTGTTATGAGTGGAACAGGGAATTGTATCTATGCTTTATAGATCTAGAAAAGGCATATGACCGGGTTCCAAGGAGACAGTTATTGTCTGTTCTACAAGATTATGGAATAGGAGGCAAACATTTGAAGGCAATTAAAGGTCTTTACATGGATAGTCAGGCAGCAGTTAGAGTTGGCGGTAAATTGAGTTCATGGTTCAGAGTAGTTTCAGGGGTAGGACAAGGCTGCAACCTGTCTCCACTGATGTTCATATTATTTATGGATCGTATGTTGAAAACAATAGACTGGCTGCGTGAGATTAAGATATGTGAACACAAAATAAGCAGTCTTGCATATGCGGATGACTTAGTTGTGATGACAGATTCGATTCAAAGTTTGCAAAGAAATATTTCAGAGCTAGATCAGAAATGTAAGGACTATGGACGAAGATCAGCGTCTCCAAAACGAAAGTAATGTCAGTGGGAAAGAAATATAAACGGATTGAGTGCCAAATAGGAGGAACAAAGTTAGAACAGGTGGACGGTTTCAAGTACTTAAGATGCATATTCTCACAGGATGGCAACATAGTGAAAGAACTGGAAGCGAGGTGTAGCAAAGCTAATGCAGTGAGTGCTCAGCTTCTGCAAGAAGGAAGTCAGTACCAAGACTAAGTTATCTGTGCACCGTTCAATCTTACAACCAACTTTGTTGTATGGGAGCGAAAGCTGGGTGGATTCAGGTTACCTTATCAACAAGGTTGAGGTTACGGATATGAAAGTAGCTAGGATGATTGCAGGTACTAGAAGATGGGAACAATGGCAGGAGGTTACGGATATGAAAGTAGCTAGGATGATTGCAGGTACTAGTAGATGGGAACGATGGCAGGAGGGTGTCCACAACGAGGAAATCAAAGAAAAACCGGGAATGAAATCTATAGATGTAGCAGTCAGGGCGAACAGGCTTAGATGGTGGGGTCATGATACACGGATGGGAGAAGCAAGGTTACCGAAGAGACTCATGGATTCAGCAGTAGAGGGTAGGAGGAGTGGGGCAGACCGAGGAGAATGTACCTGGATTCGGTTAAGAATGATTTTGAAGTAATAGGTTTAACATCAGAAGAGGCACCAATGTTAGCACTGAATAGGGGATCATGGAGGAACTGTATAAGGGGGGGGGGGGGCTATGCTCCAGACTGAACGCTGAAAGGCATAATCAGTCTTAAATGATGATGCTGATTAAACAGTTGATTGAGTTCAACACGCCCTGTAACGCTTCTTCACTTCCATTGAGGATAGCCATGTCATCAGCGAATCTTATCATTGATTTCCTTTTACCATGAATATTAATTCCATTCCGTCATTGCTTCTTCGGTGCGGAGCTGAAAAGTTGGGGCGAAAGACTATGTAATTGTCTCTCACCCATTGCAATCCGAGCACATCATTCTCGGCCTTTCACTCCTGAAGTTCCTTGTTGGTTCTTGTTCACATTGTATAGCACTCGCCTTTCCATATAGTTTACCGCTGTTTTCCTCAAAATTACGAACATCTTACTCCATTTCAAATTATCTAACACTTTTTACAGGTCGACAAAGGCTGTAAACTTGTCCTTATTTTTCTTTCGTCTTGCCTCCAACACCAACCGAAACGTCAGAATTGCCTCTCTGGTGCCTTTACCTCTCCGAATGGCTAATTGAGTGCAGTTTTCGTACTTTGACTTGGGCGCACCCGTTTACCTCACGGTAAAATTGTACCAGAATATTTATTTTGACTTTCTCGTTGATCAAATGGGGTTGCCCTGTTACATCTTCGTAACTTCTTTTTGCTTTTCTTTACTTCCTCGTCTTCAAATGTAGCCTTGTTCACTCCGCAACAAATATCTGCTACTATGTGGAAATGTGGGCAAAACGAAGAAACCAAGGTCTACAAACTTTGATACCTCTACCTGGTCGAATCTTTAAAGGGTGTTTTCAGCTGCATATCCCGTACCGAAACAAACTTGTGGATTTTAATTCTAGCCAGTATTAGGCTATTATGGAAGACTGATGACTCCAGTGGGTAACTATTTATTATTCCGATATTGTTGTATCACTTTAACATAAAACTTTCCTAGGAATATGATGCTACAACCCGGCACCAAACGCAGACGTGGCTTCTCCACTAGCGAGCTGTCATACTATTCACTTAACCAATTAAAGGCAAGAGATAAACCTCTCTGGAAACACTGTTTGAGTCATTACACTATGTCTTTAAAAAATTAATCAGTATAAATGTGCTGCTTTCTACATTTTCAGAAAAGTGAGCTACAGTCATATGATGATTGTCAGTATTTAGAATGAAAAGATTATCAGAAAAGTTAGAACATTTACTAAACGTGTTGGCAGTGTGAGTAGACGTATTTCAGCAGTATCCTTTCTTCCACAAATACTAATACTATAAGTTACGCACAAGAAGTTGTATTGAGTTTGGAACATAGGAGATGAGGTATTGACGGACGTAGAGTTTTGAGGACACTTCGAGTCCAGATGCGGCACAAATTTTTAATCTGCCAGGTACTTTCTTATTTAAGCACTGTCTGGCTTTGTTCGAACTCGCTAGCACCCTTGATGGTCACTTTCAGTTCACACTCCAGTGTATTCGTAAACTATAGGAAGGGCTTATTTCCATAGTGGTACAAGTCCATTTTTGTTCAGAGTTCTAAAGTTAGATGAGCGCTGAAAAATCTGCATTTGAGATACCAGAAATATTCAAGTATATATTGAAATAAGCCCATCACATTACTTCAGGTATTGATTTAAGTTCCAGAAAAGCGTCGTTTCGATGCCAAACATGGATATGTTACAGTCAGGCACATGACCACTTGCATATCCATTCATCTATACAGAGCCTATGTGCCGTTCGCAGTATGCGTATGGAAGCCTTGTTTGTTGGGTTTCCATGTGTAAACAGCAGTACTGAATAAAGCTGTGATTCTACGATTTACGTGAAATATTCAAACTGCACACAATTCAACTAGCTCCAAAATTTGAATACCTCGCCACGGACCGGTTCTTCAAGTTACTGTACCTGGCCCCCTCTGACTTACACTCACTGTTAACTATATGAGATCCCCCTTTTTATTAGTTACTAGTAAGAATAGCCTTACAATACAACGCTTGGAAAGTTAACCGCAATAATTGCTTAGAATTAAAATTGAGATTCAGTTCTGTGAGTATACATATCCCTCGATCGTGAGGTAAGCCAAAAAATTATGACTTATAAAAGAAAAAAAACTACTTTCAAAATTTATGTAAATCACACCGACTTCTGTTTATGTTGTTGCCTATATTAACGGAAAATACGTTTGCACAATGACTCTGAAACACAGATATACAATTAAGAGTCTCTGAATCCAAACAAAGTTTTGTCATTGGGTAAGTGGCAAATTCCAACACTCAGCGCTATCTGAACTTCCCACCAATTACAAAAGCCTTGCGACTCAATGATTGACTGAAGCCACGTGATGTAATGCGGACATTAGAGGGCGCTTACGAACTGGGAAACTAACGCCGTCAGGTACACACTTACCCATTACCAGCCCACAAGAAACACAGAAAATAGATATAAAATTGTAGCAGAGGAATATGACTTGAAGTGTATATTATGTGTCGCTCTTTACAGAGCAAGACGGTATATTCAAGAAACAGATGACATGTTGACACATAACACTTTCTACATTCTGCCTTTATAATGACGCATCTTTGATAATTACAATCTATGAGTAAGACGTTTTAATAATAACAGGATTTGAAACTTGTGGCCTCGGTGGTAACAACTTGTATGACAAATCTTAGATTCGGTCGACAGAAATGTGCAGTACATTAATTACTGAAACAAACATGGACATCGTCTGCAACACTGTATGCGACAGAACACAATTCAATTCAATCTCTTCATTCATCCGTTAACAATATACACTGTATGGATGTACTCAATTACAACATAATTTCTTATATTTAGTTTGTTTCAAAACTTGGATAATATATACAGATATTTTATATCAGTAAATATAAATAAATTTACTTTTCCATATTCTGATATTCTTCAGTGTTATAAAAACTATGTGTTAGCAAAAACTGTTTATGATCTACCTTGAATCTATGAAATTCTTTAATTTTATTTATTGTAGCAGGCAATACATTAAAAAGTATTTTGGGCTGGTAGTTTACAATTTTTTTGTTAGAGCACTCTTTTGTGGGTGTGTCTGTAAAAATTATCTCTGTGCCTTGCTTCATGGTTATGAACCTGATTATTTAATGTTGAAAATACCTGGTGAGTTTTCAGAAAACATACACATTCATAGATGTATAAGCTAGGAAGAGACATTATTTTAAATTCTTTAAATATTTACCTGTATGACACTACACAGGGAACCCTTTTCATTATTCTGATAGCCCTTTTTTAAGGTTATAAAGCTTGTTTTCCCATACCTGTATTTTCCCAGAAGATTACACAATATCGAAGCAGACTGTTCATATAAGCATAATAGGTAGATACTCCTGAAGCAATCTTAGCACGTAACAGCATTTACTTAGTTATTTACTGAAAACTTCTAGATGCTTTTCCCATCTCAAGTGCTCATCCACCCATATACATAGGAATTTTGTGTATGGAGCTTGTGCTATAACATAGTTCCTTAACTCAGCTTTATCTTTTCTTCTAGCTTTACTTTTAATATTACTGAAATTCATCAATACTGTTTTATCCTTATTTATGACCAAATCATTATAGCTAAACCATTTTTATGTCATATTTATTGTCATAGAGACACTCTGCTGTAAATTATACTTGGTGTGCCCTTCTATAAAAATGGTAGTGTCATCAGCGAACATCACCGTTTCTGCTACTGTCAGATGGTTTGACAAACCGTTATATACAGCAAGAATACAGACGGCCTAACATGGAACCCTGGAGCACTGAACAGCTAGTTTTCTTGAAGTCTGATAGATACTCTTTGCTTTCATGACATATCTGTGCTTTCTAAGGTCTATCAGAGAGATTAGGCTTGAACCATTTGAAGGCAAGACTCCAGACCACATAAAATTCTAGTTTCGTAAGATATAAGTCATGCTTATTAAATCAAACGCTTTAGATAAATCTAAGAGTACTCCACAACTTAATTCATTCTTGTTCAAGGCATTTAGGACCATTGTCATGAACTGGAAGACTGCTGTTTCTGTGGATCTGTTCTTTCTAAACCCATTTTGAGCATTAGTCAGTATTATATCTATATTCAGGATGTCAGCTAGCCTTTCATTCATTACTCTTTCAATTACTTTAGAGAAACATGGCACTAATGACATGGCCCTATACTGTCCTTCCTGTGAAGTGGATTTATTATGGAGAGTTTTAGTTTTTATGGGAACACCATCTCCTGAAAGAGATACTAATAATGTCAGTTAGATGACAATGTTTTATTACCTTGTCTGGAATTCTGTCAATACCACATGACATTTTATTTTTAGTTTATTAATAGCATTTCTAATTTCACATTTTGTTACTGGGAATGGAAAGATTGCTTTTTCACAGGTTGGCACTTTTATGTTTTTGTTGTTTGAATTGCACAGACTTTTAATTAGGTTTCGTGCTATGTTCACATAATGTCCATTGAACGTATTGGCTATCTGTTGAGCACCTTCTATCACTTTACTGTCACTTTTAATTTCGAAATTATGGGTCTCGGTTTTACTTTTTCCTATGCTATTGTTACAACCTTCCTAATCGATTTTGATTTATTGCTTCCCATGTTAATGTATGAATCATTGCTTAGCCTATTTCCTGCCTGTAATGATTTCCTATAGACCCATCTATAATTTCTATAGTATAGTTTTATTGTTGTATTTATTTTGACGTGTTTGCTTAGGTATATAAGGGTGATTGCAGATTTTTTAATGTCTTGTGTTACCCATGTGTATGTCTTCTCACTGACATTAAGTCTTTTTAATGGGAACGCCACATTGTAGCAATATTTATAATCAGCGAGAGAGCTGTCACACTTTTTGTCTACATCATCTGTTTGTTTGATGCCCCACTGCACTTTTTAGCACACTATTAAAAACCTTTATGTTGTTTGCATTAATATGTCTTCTTTGTACATATTTTTCAGTGACTGCGCATTTCTTATTGTTCTCACTCGTTATCATCAATTTTAAAGCTGTATCTGTTACTCCAGTATTGTACTCTCAGCTTTGTTTGTTGCAAATATCTGATCAAGTGTTGTTTCAGACCAATACCCATATCTCGTAGGTTGCATGTTGTATGAATTAAAGAGATTTAGTAATTGTACCTTGTTCTCATTACATTTGTTAAAATTAATGTTAAAGTAACCAAAAGCTGTTGTGCAATTTTACCTGCCTCTCAATTAATTTAAAATATCATCTATATAATACAAAAATTGGGTAAAGTCACCTGATTGGGACCTATAGATGCAAGCAATGATAGTCTCACAGTCTGCAAGTTCACAAATACAACATTCAAAATCTTTTTCTGCACACTTCACCTTTATAAGTTTTATTTCTCTACATTTAACATTACTTGTAACATAGTTGCAGACACCCCCACATTTATAAGTTTCCCTGCAAAAGTCACTTATTAAGGTGAAGTCTGGTATATTTGCTGGACAAATCTGAGTATCCTGAACCCATTGCTCATTCATACACAGCAAAGAAGCCTCTTTAATATTACAGTTTAAAATTGCATGCAGCTTACACATTTTTGCCTAGTCCTTGTAAATTCTGACACAGCAAAGTCAAGCCACCTAGATTTGGTGCACAGCGCACCTTAGTGAGATAAACCATAGTATAGTATGGCAGTCTCAGTGTTTGATCTATTAGATATTGTAATCTTTGTCTTTTTAAATTTACTTTGAGGTACCCATGACACAGCCTAGCGCAATTTTACAGTGGATATGATCCAGTTCCTACCTGACAGCGTTGTTGAGGAAGACTACACTCAAAATAAATCATGAACGAACCAAGAATTTCCACTTTCAATATACATAAACGATGTAGAGTCATTTCCAGTGAAATACCTGTTTCAGTAATAACAACAGACCTTCAATATACAGACATTTTGAATGATCGTTCCGTTATGGTAAAATGTAGTTACTAATGGGTACAGTAAATAAATGTAACGAGTAATAGTTTGTATTTTGTATGGTCGTACTGCATTTGTATCCGCCGTGGCAGCTTCTATCGACTCTGTTTTCTTTACTCCGTACTGCCGGGCAGTTCGAGTTGGCGTTTTCTGGGCCATAGTGTCATGTGCCCCGGCTCGTGATGGTCCTGTCGTACTGCCTTCTTGAGAGTTGCCATGTAGTGAAAGATGCATCGGTTTCGCTTTCACGTTGATCAATGATTTACTTCTTGGGTAGCAAGAAAGTCAAGTGTTTCGTTTTATAGAGTTGGTGGATTATGTGTTGGTGATCCCTCATTTCATACCTAGCTATTGCTTCTCCTTTTACTTGTGGTGCTCTTTATTGTGTGATTGGGAAGTGCCTTTCAGGCGGTTGCATGAGTTTCGAGCCTCGATGTATGGTACGTTACTTCCTTTCTGAGGAAAAAAATCGCAGCATATTTCCTTGCCAGCTTGTTGAGCTTACGTAAACTTTATCTTGAAAATAAGACAACACTTTCTATGATATTGAGAGTAAAATGTGTGCTACAATTTTCTTTTCTTCTAATATTAAAGGTTTTGTGTGTGTTAGTTTTACTTCGAGTGTCTTTAAGAGTCGCTACGTGCTGGGGAACGGTCCGACTGCGGCCTGGGCATGTCTTTGCCTGTATCCGCCCTTGTATTAGATAAAGAACAGCAGGTTGTACACTGCAAGCAATTTTGCTCCTAAAAGTAGCACACCTCTATGTGCTTTCGGCTATCTGAATGCCACTGATTTCTATTCAGATGTTCGAGATCCTCTGAAGGCTAATGGTAGTTCGTAGCTCCAGTGTTATAAGATGTGTTTCCTTTGTGAACCTACCTTTTGTTTAGCAATCCCTCACAGGGTGCATAATTATCTATTATAAGAAATGGTGCCCATTGGTTTATTGTATCGCTAAGGCAGCAATTTTTAATTTTCACTACTGTTAGGTATAATATCTGCTGATAAGTGTCACTAATAGATGATTCAAGTTGCAGCTTGTACTTCTGACACCAATAATTGATCCATTTTTCTCTTCATTCGACCATAAAAGTGAATAATGAACTACCGCTACAGTAATGATCAAAGATTGGAAGTAAATTTTGAAGATGCTTTATTTCAGTTATTTGTAGCTTGCTTTAATTGGCATTCTTGAAACCCACATATTTAACTCTCTTTTTGCAAACACGGCTGGCGCTCAGTGCTACTGGCCAGTTAAGACCAGCACCTTGATGTTTTGGTACAGGCAGAAAGTGTATTAAAATGTTCAGCCATCATTTCAGGGTGCTTTGGCTGCGTGTTTTCTGCAAATTGGTATCTTGTGGTTGATCTGCTGTCCTGATGAAAGGAGGAGTTAAATATTTGTCTAATTTTAAAGCTCTTGTAATTTTTCGACTGTTTCTTTGGTTCTCTCTTTTGTTTGAATCTTAAAGGCTCCTTTGTCCATGAATTAGTATTTTGATTGTGTAGTAGTGTCAATTTATTTAATTGCGGCTTTACCTTGGACGCAGTTATTGTTTTACGTAATTTCGAACTGTTATAAATTTTAGGCCACGCACTGTTTATTTGGACAGTTAAAAGGTTGCTCATATAATAGCAAGCTGCTAAAATTAGAGTCCACTAGCTATTTCCTTGGACAGTGAAGTAAAAAGAAAATTTTAACTTTGCTGAAGTTATTGTCGATCCTTTTAAATTCTGCGTGTGAAATAATGATATTTTTCCTGTTAATGGTGAATATTTTAAACTACCCGAGGTCCAGTCCTTCCACTCAGCACCATCTGCTGGTACCAACTTAGGTACAATTACTAAGCTCAATGTGCACAGTTCTTACAATATGTCATTACATTCTGCTGTATATTGATGTATGTATTTTTCTACAAAAGGTGTATTTTAATAAATATTTGTCTAGGTATGGCAGCGTGGACTGCAAAGTTAATTTTTAATATATGTCGGCTCTGTGTGTTCTTGTGTATAAGTTCCTACTTCAGTAATTAGATTACAGTAACTTAAGTACAATTTTTTATAAAGATTACTGGGTTAAGTGCTTTCTTCAGTGTGAGGTTTTAATTCTGCTCTAGACATGGAAAGTATCCTAACATATGCCTGTCCTCATGTTACGCTAAGGGCAAACTGTTTGTTCATAGCGACAAGCGACTGCATTACTCCATTATTAATTTGGGAATAAGAATTGCTTGGACCCACTATATGTTTATATCTTCAGTAATAATTAAATTCATACAGCAGTTTGTGACCATCTTTATGATGTGTGAAGGAGTATTGCTATACATCCCATTATGAATCGGTTTTCTTCCGTTCTGATGAACCACCCAGTTACCCAATGGGTTGGTCGCACACTGCTACAGCTTTACAGTAAGTGAGGAAGGACTGACTTCAGAATTTGTGTTTATCAACTGTCATTGTGCTAGCAGATGTTGGGGGTGCATACATATATTTTCTGTCGGTCCACTGAAGTTGGCAAATGAACATTCATTACTTGAAACTGACATCTCAAATTTGTTAGCTGTGTGAGATCCTTTTTTCACGCACACGTGTGGCTACTGCTTTACTTGGCGTATTAAGGCACACAAGCGTGTGACCCCGAGAATCTCCTATGGGACGGTACTTAACGTATTCTAATCCTTATTCCATTTCCCCTCAGTAATTCGAAACGTGTCGACTCTAGAATATGCTAAGTGTGTCTACGGCATCTCATTTCAATTATTATCAACTGATTATTTCAACGTGTCCTCGACCAGCGTCTATGCTTCTCTCTCGCACAGAAACATGAAGACAGAGTGTGTAAATTGCGAGTTCTCTCTGAGAGATCAAGTGGCGCAATTTCAATGACTAAATTTTATAAACATCATACGACATTTTATTACAACTGCGTTAACGGTGATTCTCTGGTACGGCGTACTGTCATGGTTTATCGTGGCTATTGCATGTAGGGCAGTGCTAAGTAAATTGTGTGTATTGCACAACGGGCAAGCTAAAGTGAGTATTGTCATAAAACAACGTGGTTCACATCAGAAAACACAATACACTTGACTGTGGAAAGGGTAACTGTAATTTAAAATATATTTACTTTCGCTGATGTGTTCCGTACTTTGCTGTTTTAATGTTGATTCACTACAGTCATGTTTTTGAACTTGTGGTTCATTCATGTGTATTGTGAATTCATATATTCTCTTACATCAATTAATTCCTTGCATATGTAACTGTTGTGTTGATCACTTAGATGTAAATGTGGGTAGTAGACAATTAATTCCTAGCATATGTAACTGGTGTTCTGATCACTTAGATGTAAATGTGGGTAGTAGATTGGTGTACTGGTAGTTGGTGTCTTGGGTGGTTCGGGGTAGATATTAGTATCAGGGAATCACTAGCTAGTAGCGATTTTACACATTTTTTTTATTACAGACGATTGAATGCTTTTGACCATCATATGTACTAATGTTGCAACTACCGACACCCAAAAGGCTGTACATTGTGAAGAGTTGCATTGTCATTTGGGTTGCCTGTGTAGGGCCACACTGTATTGCTTTGTATTAATTATTAATATTGAAGGACGTATTTTGTGGTTTTCAATTCATGTTCAAAGCTGTTAGGAGCTTCAAGGAATCTTTTGCGTATAACAATGGCTTCCATCTTGCTTCATTAGGTTTACATGGTAAACAAAGTGGGATTAAAATTGATGAGTACCACGTCTGTACAATCGCGAATCCGCACCCTATTCCACACGAATCCTACGTTACACAGGTGAGAGATATACTCCTACAAATTCTAATAATACTTTCGAAAATAAAAAAAAGTCGAAGTTGTGAAATCTGATGAAACATTTTGAAACACCTTGATCTCAATGGTGATACCATAGTTAACTACTTTAAGATTATTCTAATACACTAGTCGCCCTTGAAAGGGGACAGTATTTAATGATAAAGTGGTGCAATACATTTTAAGGCTGAGTACACTGTTTCTATTCTACTACAATGAGTATTCCAGTTTCCTGATGCCGCTGAATAATCGTCCAACAGGACACTTTAAATTGATTCTAAGTGTGACCCCACACGAATATGATATTGTGCTAGACCGAAATATGAAACTGTTACTATCAATTACACCGACTGTTGACGAACCTGTTTTGTCCGTTAAATAATATATAATCTGTGTATCGACGAGTAAGTGCTGTGTTTTCCTTCGTTTCTGCTCCTTGTTACACATTCACCGTAGCAGACTAGTACTACATCATGATCGGATTACGTTAAAAGACTGTGGGTCTCTTGCTAGTCGAGTTCTTGTTTACAGCTTTACGAGTAGGATGGCGTGATTTCTGCGCAGTTTCTCTGAAGCGGACGAGGCGCGGAATACGACGTGATTTCTAGCATTTCAGCGATTTCGTATTCAGAGTCGAGTACGTGATTGGACTGCTTATGCCCGTACGGCAGAGATTGGGACCAACGGGTCTTCTACGCAATCACAAGCTATAGCATGGGTTCTGGAAGTCGGTTAGCTTTCAGTAGATGAAGGCGTCAGGAACACCAATAACGAATCCGAGGATTTTCTAGAACCGCTGAGGAGGCTGCAGAAAAGCGAGGGAAATAACTTTCTGCCTGGTGCTGAAAGTGACACAGTGGACAATACTACATACCACGAGAATCGCCGTTACCTTAGTTGTAATTGAATGCTGTACTAACGGAAAAGTACACTGTTCACAAAAGTTAGTTGTTAAAATTCAACCATCTGCTCTTTCAGCCGAAACTCTGGCTGTCTACAGGCTCTGTCCTCATACTTTTTCTGTACACCTAAACACAGCCGTTTATGGTACTGACGCATGTATACACGTGTGAGTGGAAAGAGATGTCACTATCAGTTACAGTACTGCCGATGCACCACTGCAGAGTACATCCTGTGTCTTATACTAACAGTTACACCTATGATGGGAGGTCATATCATACTAAAATACTTACGAAAACTGTCACAACTAAACATTTCTGCGGAAGAGTTCTAATAGCAGAGTCTGAACTTAATTCTTATCTTCTTATAATTCTGTCTCACTTCTTTTCTTTATTAGCACTCTGTCATTTATGACTAAGAAACAATACAACCATGTCTTCTCCTGCCGTGAAATGTGTTTCAGTATATTCACAAACGCTTTGCTACAATAGGAATGTGCGTACAATTCCACTTGTAATACAGTATTTTATATCAGAATGAAATTTTCACTCTGCAGCGGAGTGTGTGCTGATATGAAATTTCCTGGCAGATTAAAACTGTGTGCCGGACCGAAACTCGAACTCGGGAACAATACCATTAGCTAACAAGGCAATGGTCCCGAATTCGAGTCTCAGTCCGCCAGTAGTTTCAATCTGCCAAGAAGTTTTATATCAGCGCACACTCCGCTGCAGAGTGAAAATTTCATTCTGGAAACATCCTCCAGGCTGTGGCTAAGCCACGTCTCCGCAAAATCCTTTCTTGCAGAAGTACTAGTTCTGCGAACCTACGCAGGAGAACTTCTGTGAAGTTTGGAAGGTAGGAGACGAGGTACTGCAGGACGTAAAGCTATGAGGACGGGTACTGAGACTTGCGTGGGTGGCTGAGTCGGTAGAGCACTTGCCAGCGAAACGCAAAGACTTTTCTGTGCCGGTGCTAAATAACTTTTAGTACAAAACGCTAGATGTACTTTTGCAACTGTATACCGATAGTACTCTAACATCTTTCGTATCCGTACTCCATGAGTGACAGTTACATAGTTCTCCGCTCACGCTTTTATACATGTCAGTACTACAAGCAGTTTTGTGTGGATCTGTTTTGGAGCTATGCAAGACAAAGTTTGTCTTCTTGCTGTTACTCGCTTTATGTGGCGTTTTAATACTAAATGCTATAGTTCTCGCAATCAAAATCTTGCGTGCAGTTTGTATTTTACATCATGCTTTGGGACGACTGTGCTATGCAAAATCAGGCATGGTAAGTGAAGTTTGAATGACGAAATGAAGGTGGTATATCCACGCCTGTTATAGGTAATTAATGTATTTTATGACAAACTACTTCTAGTTCAGTTGTATGATTTTCAAGTATCTTTCTGTCCATTATTGTTATGTTTCTGGATGCAATTGAAAATGAGCTACGCCCGAAACTAGTACCATTAAATAAACTTCTGTGATGCAGCCCAGTAGAATGATGTTTGTCGCTCTAAAAAGTAAAATGTCCGCGACCGCCTACGATCCGTAGTATTTTCAGCAAGTAATAGTTTGTGGCTGTTCGGAGTGGCCGTACAGGTGGACGTGGTGCACATATAAGCCATCGACAAGGACGGCTTCTGAGACGTGCTACGATACCTTGGTCCACTATAATTAAATATGCTCATACCGCAAAAGAAATGATTGGCCAGAAGAGGAAACTTTCCAGTACTGTAATACTGTCAGAGGCCTAAAAGGTGAGAAGAAAATAGTTAAAAGTAGTCATCAGACGGTTTCTTGTTTGTGTAGTGTTCGGACAGAGGATGGCAGGACTGTAGTGAAAATTACAGAAGAAAAACCTAAATCAGTAAAATTTTCCTGAATTGGAAAGCATATAAGATTTAGGAAATGCCTACAACCAGTCGCCGTTCTTGAAGACAGACATTTTAGTTTGAGTTTTCGGTTTTAATTCGCCCACTGATTGGTCATGAGATGATACATGCCTTATTAACATTTGACAGCTTGTGGAAGTTTTTATGTAGCTATGGAAACAGGTATTTGCTTAATGTGACGAGTTGTTGTGGGTTATTTGCAGCAAAAAATCGCAAGGTAAACCTGATGGGCGTACTTAGTTACCCAATTCCTTATGTTTACTCCTGGTGAAAAGTTGTTTCAGGAAACCTTACTTACGTTCGGCAGTTATGTTAATTAACCAATACCACACACACAGTTTGCCACATATAACGACTCTTAAATGCTTTACAGAACATAAACAAATCACAAGAGCGTTGCTTACACTAATGTTCGAAGATTTTGCGTCACTTAAGACAAACTTTCCCTGAATGTCCACGCAAATAAGGTTGTGTGTTTGTGTGTGCGCGCATGCAAATGTAATGTTTGCTCCATGTACTGATCGACCACAAATTAATTCACCTGGGAGCGATGGCACTTTGGTCAGCCTATTGTAATTTTCTATCAAGATAGTTCATGAGGACACGCTGAACAGCTTTATACTATATGCGCAACTGACCTGAAAGCGTCGACATTGGATGTATTTTCCTTAGCCACCACTGTAGTTGTTTATCGAAGGTCACAGCTTATTTCTGACAAAGCCCCATAGAGGTGTACAGTCGTGGACAAAATTAGCGAGACCCCTCGCCTTTTCGTTATACTGATCCGCACAGCTTTAAAGTCTGCTACAAAGAATAACAGGCAAGGCGACAAAGTGCTATCAACATACTATGTACAGGCGTGAAATTGACAAACTATCCGAATTTTCTCAGACTGTTTTCAATCATGTGTGTGATTATATTAATGCTGATTAGTGTGTTAAACACAACATGTAAATATAAGATATAAATAAAAGATGAAACGGTAATTAGTATGAACTGTACTAATAAAAATTAATTTCAGCTTATCGAGATAACACAACTGTTTTAGTAAGACAAAGTACCCCAGATCGTTAAGAATTAGCGAAACGGATTTTAAGGGCTGTGTAGACAGATAGACGGTGATGAAAGTGAGACTAGTACGGTTCCATGTTTACCGATTTAGGTGACGAAATCCTACGAAAATAGCTACGACAGTTACTGAAGATGAGGGCAGGATAAATAATTCCCACCTACTCTTTATTGGAAATGTTCTAGTTGCAGTCGATATATCAGCATATTACTCATAGATATGCTTTCGATCCAAATCACGTTTACAGGAATGGAAATAAAATCCATTTACCTATACATGTGGTAATTCAGATCCCAGTATTAATGCCACCGCGTTTTAGAAGTGTGAGCATTCCTATTGCATGAAACACATCGGCTAATGAACGTTTTCGGGCTGTGGCGAGTCTAATGGAGAATTCGAAACATTGTAGAATACGTTTGGCAGCTATGTAGCCGTTTATTTGTTGAGGTGGTGGAGAATTATCCTACTAAATGTACTCACTTACTAACAGTATTTTGTTATTTCGATAAACATCCCGAATTATTGTCACATAAGCGGTGACATAAAGGTAGGAAATTCTAGTTTTTGAGTGCAGAAAGCTCTATGCAACACAAACTGCGGACCATTTTGCTATTTTCATTGCGAAATTGCGGCTTATTCAAGTCTGGGGTAATAATAGGGGGCTGTTTGGTTGGGTTGTCTGCTAGCATAGTGAAAGGTGTTTGCTACTGCAATGGAGGTCTGCTTTGTTTTCGGGTCGAATCTCGATGGAGGCAGATAGACTATCAGTAAAGGAATTTTAACATATTCTCGCGCCCCCAATACGTTTTATTGCTACCTTTATTTGTACCGGCGCCCTGTGGATGTAAATATGAAGATCTTTTAGAATTTCATACTTGTTACAGATTACTTTTTCGGCTTCTGTCAATAATTGATTTGACTTATGTGTGGCACTGAATGATTTTTAACTGAATTTCGTTATTAATCTTGACGCATTGCTAAATTTGCACACTTTCACGGTAGGTCAGCAACGGTAATCCAGTATGAATGGTCTGGACATTGACAAAGACCGTTTCGCAGCCGACTGCGCATAATGTTTTGCTAATTCGTAACGATCTGGCGTACTTTGTCTTACTATAGCAGTTGCGTTATCTCGATATGCTGAAATTCATTTTTATTATTACAGTTCACTAATTAGCGTTTCTTCTTTCATTTACATCTTATATTTACTTGTTGTGTTTAAAACACTAATTAGCGTTAATATAGTCATACGCATGATTGAAAACAGTCTGACATAGTTCGGACAGTTTGTCAATTTCACGCCTGTGCACAGTATGCTGGTAGCACTTCGTCGCCTTGCCTGTTATGCTGTGTAGCTGGCTTTAAAGCTGTGTGGATCAGCATAACGAAAAGGGGAGGGGTCTCGCTCGTATTGTCCACGACTGTACTGCAATAACATAGTGGATGAGTAGTACGTAAGCAAAGAATTATGCTACCGTGGAAATGAAGTAAAAGACTTTTCACCAAGGGGGTCAGGATCTGCTGGATCTAACAGAAGTCGCTTCATTAAAATTTAATGGCAAGTATATGACAAGAATAGCTTTACCAGGAGCAGATGAAGAGTAACAGAGAGCAGCTGAGAAGCACGTACCACAAGCGGCATTCCTTGAGTGACGATAGCGAATAGACGTGTACTTGGTGGAGCCGCAGTGAGGGGGGCGGGACGGGTGTCGGCCGTCAGTTGAGGCAAAGCGACGCCACCGCGGTTCAGGCAGCTGCGACCCTTTGAGTGTGTGTTTTCCTAAAATACAGCGCAAACACGGAAACGCACGTTTGGCGGATGGCAAACACACGCCCCCTCCGGTCGTCGGATCCACAAACAGCGGGAGAGGCATTAAAAAGGAAGCAAACAGCCGTTTAGCGGTCTGGCCGAGTGGTGGGGGGACGCAACTGCTGCTCGTGGTAGACGCCAACTCTGTGCTACCGGCTGCTTTGGTCGGTAACCCAACTACTGTACTACTGGACAGTGTTTCAGATAATCACACTTCAAAATTTGTGAATCCTGCATTGGACGTCAAGTCGGATGCCGCCGTCTTTGTCAAAAATAACTACCTTAAAGTAAGAAATTTATATTAAAATGATATTAAAAATTCACTTTTCTTGAAAGCTGATTAACTTAAGAGCATGGAGCCTATAACGTCTTTCTATCTCCATCAGATATTAAATCACTAGTTACTGCAAACACTCTAAGTGCAGCAACAAGTTTCTGTTATCACCGACTCGTCAGCGATTTGCTTAGCATGTTTCTGACATTGAAAATTACCGTACTATGAAGGACAGCAAATAAAGAAACTGTACGCATTGTGAATATTTAGTACAGTAAGAAAAACGCAGGATTAAATTTGTAGATTATTTGCTGTAGTGAAGGGTCTTGAGTTATGCTATGACATTTGTTACGTCTATGTACCGCAAGTCGTTGGCCAACTAGCCGTGAAACAATGCACAGAAATCTTTCAAAGAAACAAGACGAGTGTGTGCAACGATCGTTACCTTCACCGATTAATAACAGAATGATCGTCGAGTTTAACCACTGAGCGCAGCGACAACGCTGTCACACTGAGAACAACAAGCTTAGGTGTTCACCACATTATATTTGTTAGTGGGTCGCGTAATGATGGAAAAGTTGTAGAAAAACTTAAAAGATCTGGAAATTCAAATCAAGTGTGAGTACAACTGATTTTTATCTCTAATTATATGATGAAATCCATAAGTAGCTAAGAGAGACCAAAGTTTCCCACAAATCTGGATTTAATTTATAATTAATGATGCAAACACAAGGGGTGGTACCAAATTAGAAGAAAACACAACAAGCTTTTTTTCTGGCTACGCCGCGAATTCAGCATGAATAACACCGAATCACATACTGTAATCAAATGTACAACCGAAGCTGCATACCTGAAAAACTTAGCGGACTGTTCATTGTACGAATCGCGCTACTGCTGACAGCAAAACTTAAATCTCCTCAAAATCAGCAAATTCGTGCTTGTGTCGGGTTATGTTGGGAACAGTTATGGCTCCGGTGGAGGTAGCAAATATCTTCACGAGGGAAGCTAGATATGTCAGACCATGTCACGTTATTGATAAAATGTTCATTGTCTTGGTGCAGAACCCATTCACGAAACTGTACTCGGCGAATGTAATCTGGCTGCTACTGATGAGTTAACGTGTAATGACATGGATGCAGTAGTTCATCTTGACGGATTGTGTTCTCTGTCTGTGGAGTACTTCTAGTCGTTGGACGACCTGAGTCCACCACTAGTAGACGAAGATTACCGTTTTCCCTAAGGCGTTGCTCCAGGCGGCGAAAACTTTCTTATCAGAATTGCGTCTTTCAGTGTACCGCGCGGTATACACACGAGCAGCAGCACCACCACCAGCACTCTGGTTAGCAGATGCACCCAGCACCAAAAGCATAACAACGGATTCAAGTTTTCGTACTCCATCTGCAAGCCACTCTGCATTGATTGGACAGGACCAGTTATGATTCTACAACATACGGTAATTAGACGTAAAATTCCTCTTGTCATGTGATAAGCTATTGTCATGTGAAAAAAATGATGTGATGTCTGTAAACGATAAGAACTAGGAAACGGAAGTCTAAGAATAAAGGAAAGGAACCTGACGAGACTTTGAACCACAGTTCAGTGATGGATGGGGGTTTGACGTCCCAGCAGTCTACTCAGTGAGCTAATACACCCCGTATGGTAGCGTGGGGTGATACGCATTCCACTGTACATTCCGATGCGCTGTGCAGTGTGAGAGTGTTACTAGCACCTCTTTTTCATACATGTATTTTCAGAATGTACAGGACGTAATTTTGTCACATGAACTTTTATCTTGAATCTGGATGAGGAGTCGCATGCACTTCCAATTGCGCCATTTTTTCTTCATCCTGTACAATGCACCTTACCAACAACAAGGTAGCAACTAGGATTTAGCAGTACCTCCTGGATGGGTCAGCTTCTACGCACCAAGCGTTGTGACAGGGAGTCTCAACTTGACTGGATGACAAACATTTTTGAGCAAAAGAAACTGTTCATCTCACAGTGGCTAGGTGTCACTATTGTGTCTCGATCTTCGATGTTCATGCAGAAAACGCAAAATTGTCAAACACAGTCATTCTCTGAGGTCGACAGTGGTGGCATGGCGTCCTCTGCTCGCAGCTAGGACGAGCGGCAAGTCTACCCACAAAAGCATGAGGCAGGGCGCAGCCTCATTTCGGTGAAAACTACCTGTCTTCCTGCGGGGGCCCACCTTTCCTAATGTGATTCATTGAGTGCCTTTCGCCAAGACAACGGCCCTGAGACAAGATAGGGAGAACATCTTTCTAGCATGAAAAACTGAAAGGCATGTTAAATATTCTCAATAAAATTACCACGAAATAGTGGCAGAAAGTGAAGCAATATCAGTTATCGAAATATGAAAGTAATGGCACAGGTGTAAAATATGGCACACAGACCTTTATACATACTTTTCTCCTGTGACAGCAAAAACGGCTCTAACCCAGTTGGAAAACAAGTCGAAAAGAAACTTCCTGGCAGATTAAAACTGTGTGCCCGACCGAGACTCGAACTCGGGACCTTTGCCTTTCGCGGGCAAGTGCTCTACCATCTGAGCTAACGAAGCACGACTCACGCCCGGTACTCACAGCTTTACTTCTGCCAGTCTCTCGTCTCCTACCTTCCAAACTTTACAGAAGCTCTCCTGCGAACCTTGCAGAACTAGCACTCCTGAAAGAAAGGATATAGCGGAGACATGGCTTAGCCACAGCCTGGGGGATGTTTCCAGAATGAGATTTTCACTCTGCAGCGGAGTGTGCGCTGATATGAAACTTCCTGGAAGAATAAAACTGTGTGCCCGACCGAGACTCGAACTCGGGACCTTTGACTTTCGCGGGCAAGTGCTCTACCATCTGAGCTACCGAAGCACGACTCACGCCCGGTACTCACAGCTTTACTTCTGCCAGTCTCTCGTCTCCTACCTTCCAAACTTTACAGAAGCTCTCCTGCGAACCTTGCAGAACTAGCACTCCTGAAAGAAAGGATATAGCGGAGACATGGCTTAGCCACAGCCTGGGGGATGTTTCCAGAATGAGATTTTCACTCTGCAGCGGAGTGTGCGCTGGTATGAAACTTCCTGGCAGATTAAAACTGTGTGCCCGACCGAGACTCAAACTCGGGACCTTTGCCTTTCGCGGGCAAGTGTTCTACCATCTGAGCTACCGAAGCACGACTCGCGCCCAGTACTCACAGCAGTTCGAGTCTCGGCCGGGCACACAGTTTTAATCTGCCAGGAAGTTTCATATCAGCGCACACTCCGCTGCAGAGTAAAAATCTCATTCAAGTGGAAAAGAACTTGGATGACAGAAATATGTATGGCATTCCATGCTTCTGCAAACTCTATGCCAGAGCTCTTCAGTCGTGATGGCAGAGAACTGTCTAATACCCACTGTGTCGAGGTAGGTCAAGACAGCACAAATAATAATCAGCCGGAGCCGTGTCGGCTCGTTTTTCGAACTGTTATTTCGTTGCTTACTGGCGCGATCCGTTTTCATGTCCCACCACTGGGTGACTCTTCGGTCGTCTCGTAGTTGATTCTTTGGTTAGAGAAAGTTCGAAGCAGGTGGATGGACGGTAGGGCAGTGTGAGAAAAGAATGGGTGACTAGCGGGTAGCGTGCGAGTACGGGAAGTGATCGGCGGTCGCTCGTCCAAGGCGACGGTTGCTTGTACCAGGCCGTGTTGGTGTTGAGTGTTGAGCTCGATGCCGTTGTTCCCGATTGACCATCTGGATTTGGTAGTGACTGTCTGCTGATGTGGGCGTCGTAATCACGTCGATTTTCCTGGGTATCCGCCACTCCTACCTTAGATCTGCGTACGGTGCTTCCTCTAGTTTATTTTCGCACATATGCTCCGGTGCTGGACTTACTCAAGTTTGGTTGTTTCCCCGCTGTTATCCGTGACTCCATAGTGAAGCTACTGGATTCGCCCTCCCACTCTCTGGGTGAACTCCCCTTATGGATGATAAATTTGAGCGTATTTAAACTGTGTTTTCCTTTTATTGCAATTTGTTCAGCATTTCGATGACCTTGACATTAATGCTTGGCTGTGAAATTAATTTGGTTGTAATATGTTCTAGGGAATATATTAGTAACCACTGAGGACGAATATCGAGCTTGACGTTTAGGATGGCAATTTATTTTTTCCCCGACTTATGTATGAATTTTAACTTCGGGCGTGGTCGTGACAAGCAAACCCCAGCGACCCTATGATTGTTGGCTCTTTTTCTGTGCTCACATTCGAAGGTCTCAGTCAGATCCAGCACTTCTTTTAAAAGAAGGAAATAATTGCTTACTGTTGTATATTTTATTAGTACTCTGATGTCGTACTTAGGCATTAGGGCTTAGGATTTCTTGTAACTTTTAAGCTTACCTAAGCGAATTTTTTTTCATGGTCTCTTGTTAACAGTCAACTATTTAGTTCAATTAATTAGCATAATTAATCACATTAATTACTGTTAAACTATTGACCGGGTTATCTTTGTTGTGATTATGCTGTCACTGTAGCACTTGGATTTTGGTCGGTGTCTGGGGTGAGGTTTGCATTTGGTATTCTTGTGTCGGGGCTTGGGAATTTACTTATTTGATTTTCAGTCTTACACGTATTATATGTCTGATTGTTTTCCCTCGGCATCCCGACTTGGTCCCGGCGTTGAAGCCTTTGGCCCCGAAGTATTACCTGCTATTCGCCGGTTCACCGGGCGTGACTAGTCCCCGTCGGTTGTGTACCTGGATGCGGGGCAGTGTGGCGGTTGCCACTGAAGGGGCGCCACATTCTCGCTTGATAAGGCATCTCTTTCTAAGTAAATTTCTTAATCTTTATGACATTAGGATTTAAGTTTAAGCAAAAGTGTCTGCTACCCTAAGCCATCCTAGCCAAGCCTTGACCCCGCCGGCCTGGTCTTCTATTTGTGCTTGATTTGAAGATCTTTCCATTCTTAATTGTACATTGCTGTATATTTTAAATTCATTGTTATTTTCTGTTCGAAAATTTTAAGTGCCCAACGAGCGTTGGAAATCTTTGTTGTAATGCTGGATGTGTAAATTTTAAAATATTGTCAAATGCTGAACTTGTAGAACTTCGAATATTGTTACTTTTCTGTTTGAAAACTTACTAAATCACTAGCACCAAATGCGCCCCAACGTTATTTCAGTGGTGATCTTACACTAGTACAAATATTTCCAAATAAAGTCTACCTTCCTTGTTTCACCAATACTATCTAATGAGCAGTTCTCAAATTATTATGGTAAGGTTCATTCCGTGACTGTAGTGAAGTCAGATTATCCTGGTTGAAATCTTACGGATGCCTAAAGGGCCCGTCAGCTGTATTTCTATGTAAGTTAAACTTGTTATTTTCAAGAGCTATTACTTGTTCGGAAAAAGAGAAGATTTATTGTACGTTTAATCCTTTTCGTAAGCCATCCAGTTGTCTGTCTGACTGTTAATATGATGTTTTTAAGTACATTAAATAAAGGATAAACAACTACTGTAAAGCAACAAATGGCATTCTGTAAATTCAACCTGCACCTTCCTGCCACCCGTCAAGTCGTTGTCGTGTCATGGGGCGTCCACTGAGACTTCACACTCTTCTGTTATCTTTGAAGTGTCCTTCAGAGTATACGAGACATAGGAATACACCCAAAAGCAACCAAATGCTCAGTACTCAGGTTGGCCTCCAATAGACGATGCACTATACAACGATTAAAATTACTTGACAATTGATGTGTGTCACTTGCTACTACACTGTTGCCACGCCGGCTACCTGTTAAAGATCAGTTACTACAGTCACACAAACACAGCAAGTCACTGTACAAATACTGTTAATACGTAACGCCGAACAACGTTGGAATCTGTCGCCGCGAGGTATGACAGAAATGCAAGATTCTTTGTGGATAGCTGACGACTGAAATGCGGCAAACGACGCGATTTCCGGCTCTGATTCTAAACTCAAGTTCTAACCTTACGGTGACCACGTGACGTACAGAGCAACCGAGGAAATAGCGGTTAACAGTCTGCGGCAAAACTAAAATTTAGACCGCTTTGTTCACGGCAATTAAAGCTAACCTCTACGAGCAAACTAAAGAAAGAAAAATTTCAGTTTCAGTGCTAAAAACAAACTATAATTATTCACTGTCTTTGTCTACCTGAAACCATCCGCACACTGCCTACACAAGCTGTCTCATTGCCAACCGTTAAGCAATCCTCTTTAACACTTGGTTGGTGATTACAGGTGACACAAGCCAAACGAAAAAAGAATGACAGGGAGAAACATAAGACCCAATAAAGAAGTGAAAAATAGAAGAAAGTAAAGAAGTCGATATGATGATGAAATGACCCAGCAAAGTATTAGAAATAAAAAAAGTACATTTAACCCAATTAAGTGAATAAAAATAATAATGAAAGTCACAGTCTCGTTGAATTTTACAAGATTCTACGCCAGTACGATTGTGTATGGTTTTATATTTATGACACTGGTGACCCAGTCGCAACGATGAACTGCATCCTCAAAAAATTCGGCTTCATTTAGTGCCAAGCGAAACTTACCTAATCGAAGCTGATTACAACAACTGCATATGTGACTGAATCGCGTCTTGTGTTGAAGGATCCAGCTGAGTTTGCTTAGTGCTGTCTACTGAACTTGAGTATTTCGTTAGTATCGTTGTGCGTGTGTGTGTCTGTGTGGTTGTTATGTGCGATGAAATACGAAATAAAAGGACCCAACCTAGGATTCAGGCTCCAAACACCTCATGAAAGAAATATGGACAAGGAAATAGAGGTGAACTGATCAATTTTAACAGTTCGGGAGTGACGTTGAATGCTCCGATTGGACGAAACCATCTCCAACGCATGAAGCATCAACTATCAAGTAAACTTAATCTGATCACAGGCGATTTTATTACAGTCACCTTCCTTATGTCACTCAAGTAAGTCCCAAACGGACAAACATATTCCAAACGCAGATATAAACAGACATTTGACTCCCCTGTTAGTATGAGCACAGTATTGCACTGTGTCCTTGGAGTACCTCAAGACAGAACCAGGACTGTGTCTACAGTTGCCGCTGAGAAGAGCCAACCTGGATATGCCACAACTGACCGCAGGTACAGTAAGTAGGCTGTTTAGGTTCTTATATTGGTAACGCTGCCGCCACGTAGCGCTCTTTGTATGGAAAACACTGGCTGTGCTGTGTGCAGTCTGTGGCTAGTTTGCATTGTTGTCTGTCATTGTAGTGTTGGGCAGCTGGATGTTAACAGCACGTAGCGTTGCACAGTTGGAGGTGAGCCGCCAGCAGTGGTGGATGTGAGGAGAGAGATGGCGGAGTTTTGAAATTTGTAATACTGGATATTATGAACTTCTATGTATATTATGATTTTTCAACACTATTAAGGTAAATACATTGTTTGTTCTCTATCAAAATCTTTCATTTGCTAACTATGCCTATCAGTAGTTAGTGCCTTCCGTAGTTTGAATCTTTTATTTCGCTGGCAATAGTGGCGCTCACCGTATTGCAGTAGTTCGTGTAACGAAGATTTTTGTGAGGTAAGTGATTTGTGAAAGGTATAGGTTAATGTTAGTGAGGGCCACTCTTTTGTAGGGATTATTGAAAGTCAGATTGCGTTAGGCTAAAAAATATTGTGTGTCAGTTTAAGCACAGTCATGTATAATTTTTCAAATGGGACGTTTCAGTACGATTCGATAGATAAGGAACTAGACGAGATTCTAAGACAGATCATGCAAGTGAACGCTGAATTATTACCACGTCCTGTATTCAAAGTGCAGATAAACTTGATACAGTTGTTATTAATAAATAATTGTAAATTGTTGCTACACTGTGTTGTCATCATTTGGCCATAGGTGTTGCCTAGCTATTTCTCGCCCTACGACGATACTGTATTGTTTTTGCATCCAAGGTGTCATCATTTAACAACAAGTACTCTCGGTACTAAGGGATTCTCTTAGACACGGCGAACATTTGGTGAATGCAACTACTGAGATCTCGAAGTTAGGGTACCAGTAACGTAGCGCTGGCTTTCCAAATTACAGACCATGGAAATGAGAGGTATCAGTGTCATGTACCAATCCACTCTATGCACAGTGTACCATCATGAGAAGCGCTGGGCCCTTCTATCAGTGACGAATTCTAAGTCGAAATTCGAAGTGTAAGTGACGGAGAGCGAGTATAAGGAACTGTTATCGCAATTGCAGAGAGAGATAGTGGAGGGGGGGGGGGGGAGGATGTTGTTTGCGGCTCAGTGAATAGTGCAGGGTTCTTTCGCTTTCCGAAGGCCATTGATTCTGGATCCCTGAAGAAGGCAGAGGTACATTGCAAGAGTTTCTCTTTCCATTAACTCAGAGCTGGCGCCTTTGGAGGAGTGGTTGCTCTTCCTTGGACGTTAAGGTATTTCCTTGGACGTCAAAGTTACTGCGTATTAAATCCCACTCCGATGCTGCTGAAGGCTGCGAAAGCGTGGAAATCCGTTCAGGTAAGAGGTGGTGCACTTGGTCTGTATATGCAAAACGGTCATCCTGGTTTCCAGCGGCTAATTTGTATGTGATAATGACTTGTCTTGGGATTGTGTATTCTATGGTGTAACTCAGAGGTCACAGTGGTGTCATTTAAGGAGGTGGACAACTGCACCAGTGTATCCTTACAATATAATTATTTTTGCTAATTCTTATCAGTTTGTTGAGACCCAAGAAGTGAACGAATTTATAGCAGATTTCTAGATATCTGTGCAGCTGGAACTAGAGGCCATTGGTGACTTTGGTTACGGTTAAATATTATGGAAATCTGGTCAGGCAAGAGGTGGTGAAGTTGGTCTGTAAGTTCAAAACGGTCATCCTGGTTTCCAGTGGCTAATTTTTATCTGATAATAGAATGACTTTACTTGGGATTATCCAAATCTGTGCTCTTTCGCTGTTGACAACTGCGTTGCCAGAATTGGGATCACAGTCCAACTGTTTAACTGTGGTGGTGTGAAGGCCATCCTAAGTACAAACAGTTATCGTTGGATATCCATCCATGTTTTTCACTTGTTCAGTTTATCTTGTGCTCTGGACTTAACAGAAGTCGGCTTTCGACCGCCTTTCCGCGTCACGATACTTATGCTGCATATTGTATCACATGGGACACTGTTACCGCCGATCGATGCTTCCAGGCCTAAGATGCATGATCACACGCTTATGAAATCGAAAAATTCATTCGCCGAGATCCACGCCTGGACCCACACGAAGTGACAGGTATTCAGTTATCTATATTCAGCAGCATCGTATGTATAGAAGTGACGACAGAGGATGCATGCTCTGACGCTGTTCGACATCACGCACATGGACTCAAGATCGAGCATTCTGACTGGTATATTGCGGAGTTGACGGCAGCCCACACTGTTTTCAGTCTTAGAACAGTTTGGGCATTTGATCTGCTTGCTGGGTGCCCCACAATATGATCGTTGAAGCCTTTCGATCCTACAGTAAGTTTGAGGGCCACGTCGTGAAAAATGGCTGACATTAAATGGTGTCTGACAGATCAAGACGGAAGTGTCCAAACAAGTAACTTCTATCGTGCTGGTAGGTTGCAGGCAAGGCATGGTCATGTATGATGGACGACTGCCTCTGCCTCTGTCCTGATAAGTGAAGGAGCTTCCAAAGTAACGTCACTTCTTTATCACACTCCTACACCTCAGCTGTGCACAGCCTCGCCACATCATTTCAGGAAGCGCCGGTCCTCCCATTGCCACTACCTCTATGGAATGATGGTATGGATGAGACCTCACTGGAACCATTTCATTTGATGCCAGTAGAATATGTCTAAGTGTTCTGGTCCTAAAAGTATATATTTTAGAAATTATGTGATATAAACGAGGATTATAGTTCCTCTGTATCCCCAGTTAAAAATTTATCTATATCAACAAATGAAATTTTCCTTTGATTTAAAAGGTAAAAAATCTAATAAACTATTTCTTTAGAAATAAATTTTCCCAAGTCATGTTTATCTATAACCACACAAGAAATTCTCATTTATTTAAAAATACAAAAATGTAATAGCTTGTTCCTTTATACATAAGGTCTGCCAAACCATCCATCTATATCGACTGAGATTTTTCATTTAAAAATGAAAAGTACTTTTCAACCATTAACATTTTATTTTTAAAAACAAATTTTTGATATAAATAAATATAAAACATTTTTTTCCAAAACTGAGCTCAGAACGTAGCAAATTATTGTAAGGAAGAATATGGATATAGTTATTTAGAGTTAGAAAAATATTGTTTATAGGAAGGTTATTCAAATGTAGCTAGAAAGATCTCTTTGCATTTACTGACTATCTTAATATCAGAGAAACGAGGAAGAGAGAACTAAGAAATAAAAGTACAAAAGAAAATGATTTTGTAAAACAAGAAATTCAACAATTAATCAAAACTTAATAAGGAAAAAGTAATCGATCTTACTGTGCACCCTGATGAAAATGTTTGTAGTAACTGTTGCAAATTGAATTAAAAACCTTTAATAGATCTTTGAACAATTTGTAAAACGAAAAAATAAAGCTACTATTCTGAACATAATGAACAACACTTAATAGCAGTTATCAAAATATCAGAGGTTATAATAATTTCGATACTGAAATCTGTTTTCAAAAGCTTCCAGTGCCCAGTATCAAGAAATTAAACGTTGTTGTTGTTGTGGTCGTCAGTCCAGAGACTGGTTTGATGTAGCTATCCATGGTGCTCTATCCTGAGCAAGCTGCTTCATCTCCCAGTACCTTCTGCTACCTACATTCATCTGAATTTGCTTGGTGTATTCATCTCTTGGTCTCCCTCTACGAGTTTTACCATCTACACTGCCCTCCAATACTGAATTGGCGATCACTTGTTGCCTCAGAACATGTGCTGCCAACCGATCCCTTCTAGTCGAGTTCTGTCGCCAATTTCTCATCTCCCCAATTCTGTTCAGTACCTCCTCATTAGTTAAGTGGTCTACGCGTGTAACCTTCAGCATTATTTTGTACCACCACATTACGAAAACTTCTGTTCTCTTCTTTCACTTCCAT
This sequence comes from Schistocerca cancellata, assembly GCF_023864275.1. NCBI lineage: Eukaryota > Metazoa > Arthropoda > Insecta > Orthoptera > Acrididae > Schistocerca > Schistocerca cancellata. The sequence continues at coordinate 503,288,564 of NC_064633.1, forward strand.
ACATGGCTACACTCTACACAAATACTTTCAGAAACGACTTCCTGACATTTAAATCTATAATTGATGTTAACAAATTTTTCCAGAAACACAATCCCTGCCATTGCCAGTCTACATTTTATATCCTGTCGACTTCAGTCATCATCAGTGATTTTGCTCCCCAAAGAGCAAAACTCATTTACTACTTTAAGTGTCTCATTTCCTAATCTAATTCCCTAAGCATCACCCAACTTAATTCAACTACATTCCATTGTCCTCATTTTGCTTTTGTTGATGTATGTCTTATATCATCATTTCAAGACACTGACCATTCCATTCAACTGCTCTTCAAGGACCTTTGCCGTCTCTGACAAAATTACAATTTCATCAGTGAACCCCAATTTTTTTATCTTCTCCATGGATTATAATTCCTACTTCAGATTTTTCTTTTTTTTCCCTTACTGTTAGCTGAATATACAGATTGAATAACATCAGGGATAGGTTACAACCCTGTCTCATTGCGTTCCCCAACACTGCTTTCGTTTCATGCCCCACATCTCTTATAACTGCCATCTGTTTTCTGTACAAATTGTAAATAGCCTTTTGCTCCCTGTATTTTACCTCTGCCAGTTTGAAATTTTGTAAACGAAAAACGAGTTTTCCTCTTTAGTCAACAGATATTCCAAAATATATCTAGAAGTCAAATATTTTCATTGATGTTTACACTTATTATAAACACTTTATTGTGTATCTTCTGTAGTATATATAAAAAAACAAGAACAACATATTAACCTAATTTTAATTCAAAAGGAAGTAATTCATATTGTTAGTTGGATAAAAAATTTACCTAGATTCTTTAGTTCACAAACAAGTGAACACAATGGTAAAATTTATCCTTGTGATTCACAAGAATAATCAAATAATCACATAAAACGTTGCAAGGAAGATAAAGAAGTTAAACTAAATAAGCCTGTAGAAGGTGAAAAACTAAATTATAATATTATAAAGTTTCATCATTAGTACCTTTTACATTTTATGCTGATTTTGAATGCCAACTAGAAGATGTTAACATATGTCTAATAAATCCCGAAAAATATCAAAACCATATACCGTTTCCATTGAGTTATTATGTCAAATTTTCCAATGTGGATTACAAAAAACCTTTAATGTGTACTGGCAAACATGCACCAGAATTATTCATTGAAATGATAAAACACATATCTAGAGGAATTGCTGAAATATATTGACCAAAATGTACATGAAAATAAAATAAAGTTTAAACATAAAAAAAAATTTGCATCATTTATGAAAAAGGATTTACCGAAGGAGAGAAAAAGAGATCTTTGCCATTTAACAGGAAAATATTGAAGAGAAGCACGTAAATACTGATATCCTAATTGTCAAAATCATAAATATATTCCAGTTTATTTTAATAGTTTAACAAATTTTGACGATTATTTGTTTGTCAAAAAACTGGCAACATATAACCAAAATATTAATGCCATTCGAAATTATGAACAAAATGATATTTCGTTCAGTAAAAATATTGAAGATGAATGAATATTAAGATTTTTTCATAGATTTAATTTTACGACCACAAGCACCAATATATTACTTTCTAGTCTTAAGAAAGAACAACTTAGAGAAACAACAAAATATTTAAAACGTGAAGAATAAGATTTAATAATAAAAAAAAGTTTATCCTTAAGAGGGCATGGATTCTGATGGATAGTTATAAGAAACAAAATTACCTAAAAAAGAATGTGGTTGTTTCAGACTTGAGAAATCCAGTATATCTGATGAATGTTACAAATGGGCAGAACTAGTTTGGAAAATATTCGGTATTAAAAAATCATATCAATATATAAGACAATATAATAAATATGATATTTTAATATTTGTGGATATTTTCGAAAATGGTTGAGAAACTTTATCCAGCTTGGTACTTTATTGGACAACGATTATCTTGGGACTCTATGTAAAAAATTACAAATATTTAAGGTTTATTATGAAACGATTATGAGATTATGACATGTTTCTTTTTCTTGAAAAAGGAATTTGAGGTGGAATTTATCAACTTATTAAAAGGGGTTTAAACCAAATAATAAATGTAAGAAAGACGTAGGGCCAGAACAACAATCAAATTTTATTGCATATTTAGAAACAAATAATTTTTACCATTTAAAACTTGTGAATGTTTAGATGCTTATATTTTAATTTTGAAAAATACTTAAGGCAGCAAATGATAATTAATAGCATTATATCTTAGAAATCTATTTGGAATATCAAAAACATTACATTATTTACCTCGATTTTTTTGTTAAGACCAGAAGGAGGTAATAAATTATTAACATCAAATTATAAAAGAATGTGTTTTACATTATAAAAGTCTTAAACAATTATTTCAATCTTATATGAAAAGTAACGAAAACTCATAGAATCTTGTAATTTGAGCAATCATATAGCTTGAAGAAGAAGTAGATTGATTTTAATATAGAAATGAGAAAAAATTCAAATAAAGAATCAGAAACGGTTTTCATAAAAAATGAATAGCTATACTTTGAGTAAAATGATCTGCAATAGCATAAACAGACTGAATATGAAAATAATAACTAATCCAGCTTGATATATGAAACATATGTTTCAAACACAAATTATGAACATACTTCTGTATTCTCAGAAAATCTACCAGCAGTTCATACAGAAAAATGTAGTAAAACTCAATAAACCAATTTGAATTGGAATGAGTGTTTTACATATATCAAAAATAAAAATGTGCGATTTCCATTATAATGTAATGAAATGGAAATATGGTCGAAGTATTGAGTCATGATATGAGGTCACAGATTCTTCTATTTATGATGGATGAACAAGATGTTTTCAATGATATGAAATCAATGATAAACGAATTTGACAGAAGAGATAATCCAAAAGTTATATTTATGAAATTTTAGAAGTACAGAAGAAAATTGTAGGAAAAATTAAATATGAGAATTGTGGAATAATTATGTTAGAACACATTAGTTTATGATCGAATATGTATTCTTATTAAGCATAAGGTCAAGAATATAAAAAAATGATTAAAAAAGTGAAAAATCTCTTGTAACAAGTGATATTTAATGTGATAGTTATAAAACTTATTTAAAATATAAAATTCAACAATGTAGCAAAATGAAATTGATTAGAATTTTAATGTTAATTACACACAGTAGGTAACCAGGGAATCAAACCTAGTGAGTATGTGACTGGCGACCATGGAGTCCTGACATGAGTCATGTCATTTCTTCCACTTACATATGCTTGGCTCCCCACTTTTGTCTTTCCTATCGGGCCACCCTCAGTCAACTCCCTTTTCTTTTCCGACCCTGATGCTATTAGGTTTCAAGGGCTAGGGGTCTTTCATTTTCCAACCTATACTTCTCATGCAGGGTCTGACTTTGAGCAGCTGGCTGTGAAAGACATCAATAACATAATCTTAGCAGCAGCCACCAGAACTGCCAAAGGCAACGGAATACCACCACAGATTATCTTCACTGTATAATTCAGTCTCCATTTTATGCACAAGAATGCTTCCTCTCATTTTAAATCGGTATCTGGAGGTAAAAGAGGCGTTGGTTCGGATCTTTTGAAAGGAGGCAGAAAATCAAAATGAAAATTAGTACCTGCTACAAGGAGGAAAACGAGAAAACTCAAAAGAGGGATGGAAAAGAATCGTTTGGACCTCTTAAGAGATGCTGAGGTAAGATGGAAAGGATGTGGAGAGTTACAGGCAGATGAATATGTATTGTACTACTGAGGACGAGAAGTAAAAGGAATGAATGGAGTAGGAATGATTATGACAAAGAATTTAGCTAAATGTGTGGAATATGTGGACTATGCCAATGACTGGGTTATTGGTGTAAGGCTGAAAGGGGCACAAAAAGATTTACTGACTGTCCAGGTGTATATGCCGACTTCAGAACATGATGACCAAATTATAGAGGAAATGTACAATGTAAAACAGAGATTAATGGACGAAAAATGCTGCAAAATAGTAATGGGTGACTGAAAGACTCGTAAACTCTTGATATCTTAATCAAAAAGCCTCAGTGAAAGTAAGTGGAGTAAGTACAAACTGGATTGGAGTAGCAAAATAAGTAAGACAAGGATGCTGCCTATCACCTACACCCTATTCAACCACTAACTGGAGAATATTTTTTGACCAATGCTCATTAGATGTCAAAGGATTTGAAAATGGAGGAAGAAGAATAGGGTGTTTGACATTTGCTGAAGACATGGTCCTTCTAGCCACAGGGGAAAAATATACGGACTTAAAATTAACACAAAGGAAACAAAAGTATTGGCACTAGATGGAAATAATGACACAAAAATTATGCTGAATGGAGAAAAATAAAATTATGCTGAATGGAGAAAAATTAGAACTGGTGCTAAATTTTAACTGTCTTTGAAGCAGGATAGTCAATGACTGGAAGTGTAGCACAGAAATTAAAACAACGATAGCACTGGAAAAAGAGGCATTTTATAAGAAAAACAGTATTTTCTGCAGCAGTCTGGGCAGAGAACTGAGGATAAGTTTCATAAAATGTTCTTCTGTATGGCGCTGAAACATGGACTTTGAGGAAGAAAGACAGACAAAGACTGGAAGCTTTCCAGATGTGGACATTGTGGAGGATGGAAAGAATAAGTTGGATGGACAGAATAAAAAATGAAGAAGTACTAAGAAGAGTGGGAGAGAAACAACAGTTACTAGAGGTAATCAAAGGAAGAAAAAGAAATTCGTTTGTGTATATATTAAGGAAGAATGATAAAAACCGTTTTAGAGGGTTATGTAGAAGGGTAAAGGAAGTGATGAAAGAAGAGATTTCAGATACTGGATGACATGATGGACAATATAACATACAACACCCTTAAGAGGGGAGCAATGGACTGTAGAAGATGGTGAGGCAAAGGACCTGCTAATATAGCAGAAAACGGATGATGGTGATATACAGTACAACAGAATACACTAGTTACCTTTTCTGGTGATGATAAATGTGTTATATTAGAAGATGGATTAAATACTTTACTGTATGTAATTATCAGATTAAAGAATCAATGTGTTAATAATTCATTTCACTGATCAACTTTTAATATTTTTCGTGATATTGTAATTTTCGTTGTGTGTTCATATACACGTTACATACAAACGTAACACAGAAACATTCAAAATATTTGAAAGTTCTTCTCTTTACATTTTTGGTGATCGAGAGATCTTCCCTGCTTTTTTCACATCACTGAATATATGTAGAAAAAATTTTAATTCTCTTTTACAGTTTTCAGAAGCTATTTATTTATTTTGTTTATTGATAAGTTCTTTTATATGTTCTGATTTATTGGTTCCTTTTTTATGCAGTCATTAAAGCTCTCTGGGAAGGTGAATTCATTTTGGTATTTTTTATTTCTTTACAAACTTTTATCATCACTACACACTCTGCAAATAACCTTACTTTCATTTTTGATTTACAAATAAAAAATTACTAGAATGAAGAAAATAAAATTTTTATGAATTTTTGTATATGTAGATGGTACTACTTTTAGATCTTGAGAATAACAAACGAAAAACAATTTTCAATTATTACTTTTAAAGGATAAGATAAGGCTAAACCTTTAGAACTTAGAAATGCAAGAATGGCAGGATCAGATCATGTAACACAAGCAAATAGGAATAAGTATATAGATTTGAAGGTTGTCAATTCATTACTCTTACATCCTATAGCCTATTTTATTAATGAACCAGGATTATATTCTTTAATCATTGAGTCCAAAATGCATTTAGCAGAAATCTTTGAACATTCGATTGATGTTGTTTCCTTACTATCTGTTGAAAATTTAAGACCCACTTTTATTATTTTAAAATTAAAGCACTGCAACTGTGATTATTTTGTTGTTCAAACAGTAATTAAATGTCCAAAAACAAATTAATATATAAAAAATAGACTATGTGAATAAAAGTATCTGGGCACCTCCCCAAAACATATGTTTACATATTAGGTTCATTGTGCAACCACATACTGCCAGGTACTCCATATTGTAGATCTCAGTGGTCATTAGACATTGAGAGAGAGCAGAATGGGGTGTTCCGCAGATCTCTCAGACTTCAAACATGGTCAGGCAGACATCTATCTATTCCATGTTACTGGTGAGGAAAATTGCATTTCGTGCTCGAGTAGCTGCTCATAGGCCACATATCACACCGGTAAATGCCAAACGATTCCTCGAATGGTGTAAGGAGTGTAAACATTGGATCGCCATTGGAAAAACGTTGTGTTGAATGACGAATCACGTTACACAAAGTGGGGATCCGATGGCAGGGAATGGCGAATGCCAGGTGGACGTCACCTGCCAGCATGTGAAGTGTCAACAGCAAAATTTGGAAGTGGTGGTGCTATGATGTGGTCGTGTATTTCATGCAGGGTCCATGCACCAAATAGTTTTCATGGCACAATCACAACACAGGACTATATTGGTGTTTTAACCTGCTTCTTCCTTCCCACTGATGAACAGCAATTTGGGGATGGCGATCGCACTTTCAACATGACTCAACACCTGTTCATATTGCGCAGCTTGTGGCGCAGTTGTGACACGACAATAATTGACTGGCCTACACGGAGTCCTGACCAGAATCCTGTAGACAACCTGTGCGATGTTTTGGAACGCCGCCTTTGTACCAGTCCTCAGCGAGTGACATCGATACCTCTTCTCAGTGCCACACTCTGAGAAGAATGAGCTGCAATTCACCAAGAAACCTCTAACACCTGACTGAACGTATACTTGCGAGAGTAGAAACTGTCATCAAGCCTAGGGCTTGGCGAAGAACACCATGTTGAATTCCAGCATTACAGATGGAGGGCACCATGAACTTATAAGTCATTTTCAGTGAGGTTTCTGGATACATCTGATCACATAGTGTACACATACACACAGTGAAAAATTCTTAAGAATTATTTATGTATATAATCCAATAAATTAATTGCAAAAATTGAAAGGAATATTAGATATTGTTTCTAGTCAAAATAACTGTAGTATTTTGAATAATATGGTAATAAGTTTAACGTTTAACACATTTTAGAAAATAAAGTTGATTTTCGAACTGCTTTTTCATATTCGAAACTAATACAATATTCATAACGATTTTTATATCCACCTAATAAATTAAAACTATCAGAACCATCTGATTCAGTTAATCAGATCAAAAACTGTCCAACAATTCTAACATAAGGTCTGTATTATTAACTTTTATTTTAAAACTATTATATATTCTAATTTTATGTATTTTCTTGTTGTGTATTATAGAAACGTAATCTCTAATATATGCTTTATTACCTTTCTTATTCAAAAATGTTTCAACAAAATAAAGACATTTGAAATTCGATTACAGTAATTCCTCTTTATAAAAAGGTTTTTTTTTATCTCTCCATCATTTAAATATTTTCATTTGCATGTGGGTGGATTAGAATGAGTAACATTTTAAATCTCTACCCATTTGCTGGATCTCCTATTTTTAATTTCTTTTCATTTTCTTGTTTTTATCTCCATTATTATATTTAGTGTCAGTATCATAAACAGTTTTCAATATTTTTTCCATTACTGTTTATTATCGGCTGGATCACTGATATTTCCTGGCCATTTATCACTAAAGCTAAAGTTACTCTTACTAACATTAGAAATTTCTTTCAATTCGCTATGATCTTGCTTGATTATAGTATTTATTTTTCGACCTATTGATGATTTTATTTTTGATCCTGTTTTAAGAAAATTACCTAACTCTTCATTAAGATGCTTGGTTAAATTGTTCGTTTTTAAAGGTAATTATCTCTAAATGTTGTGGGTTGCAATATCTGAATGTCTTCAGATTAAGTATGATCTGCCATTGATTTTAGTTTTGATTTAGTTTTAAGAACGTTACCTAACTTATTATTAAGATGTTCGGTTGAATTATTCCTTTTTAAAGGTAATTGCCTCTGAATTTTTGGTTGTGCAATATCTGAATGTCTTCAGATTAAGTATCATCTGCTATTGATTTTAGTTCTGGTTTGGTTTTAAGAACATTACATAACTTATTATTAGAATGTTTGGTTAAATTATTCCTTTTTAAAGGTAATTAGCTCTGATTTTTTTAGTTTGCAATATCTGAATGTCTTCAGATTGAGTATGATCTATAAAATTTAAGCTATTCCGCGAATGTACATTTATTAAAGTCAGAATATAATCAAAATTAAAGTTGTCTTCAATAGTTTTAATACAAATATATATGGAAAGGAATGCCACCAGACTGCATGTAAAGTACAATATTTCAATTATTTCCAAAAGCGCCCATTTACTAAAGTGAAAATATCATTAAACTTACAATTGTCTGTTAATAGTTTCAACATGAATATACAAAAATTACCATATATTACTTCATTAAAATTCTGTATTTCCTCAATACTGTAGTGTAGATAATTTTTTCCCAACAAGTAAAGTAGTTGTTTTTGTAATTTGATACCAAATGTATCATAAATTAATTTTATATCTTTATTCTTATTATAACTAAACCACTGATCCCCAAAATGATCAGAATAATCTAAATTAACTATTTTAGATTCATCAATCATGAATACACTACAAAAATGTTGAATTTTTAGTAGTGTAACATATTCTTGTATATGAAAATTGGCTCAATGCCTAAGGATACATATGGATTACCCTTTGCTATTTTTTACACTCTTTTTTCCTGTTCTTCCATTCTGCATCAACTTCTTCCTTCCTTATGGCTGCATTTGCAATTGCTGCAGAACCAGCTGCAAGTGAACCAATAGTAGTTACTTATTGTAATGCAGTAAGTAATAATGGTAAAAATACACCTTCATGATTTGTTAATCCTGAACCTTCATTCGTTTCTGTTAGAAATTCAATACTTTTTACACAACTGTAAAGCAGTAAGTAGTAATGGTAAAAACACACCTTCATGATTTGTTAATCCTGAACCTTCATTCTTTTCTGTTAGATATTCAATACATTTTACACAACTGGAATACCTAATTTAATAGTTAAATTTTAAATAGATCTCTTATTGTCCTTTGTTTTTTGAGGTCCAGTTAAAAACGGTTCAGTACTGTTTAACTATTCATTATTCAGTTTCATTTTAATTGATTTTGATGTATGCTTGAAACTATTTAGCGAAGTATAATCTATATTAAAGTTATTCATTTATATAGATAAAAATATTTTTTTTTTGTAAATCCCTTCCTCTATCTTCAACATATAATCCCATTCCTCACTTTCGTTTTTCATACATTATTCCTCCAACAGCAAATACTGCTAATTTTTCAGCAGTTGATAGATCAGGAGAATGGATTTTTTCATTTGAAATTCAGTTCTTCTGCTTCATGTCCTTTTTTTAAAACCTATTTTTTTCAGAAGCACAGTAATTATAACCTGGAAGTCGATTTTCTGCTGGTAATTTGTTTATCAAAGTGTTTACTAAACCTTTTCCATATTTTAGATTTTTCCAAAATGACTATGATAAATTATTAAAAAATCTATTTAAATATGGTGTTGTTTTTCGATTATTAGTTATAAAATCACGTAATTTGTTTGTTAACATTCGAGTTGTTCCTACATTCTCATTGTGACTTTTTGTTTCCAGTTAATTCCTTTCCATGAATTGCTGCTAATGTATCAGTTAATTGATGAACATCACTCATCCAAATATATTTAATTCGTTTTTCTATATTTATATGTCCAATAATTGTTTGTACCAAATAATTATATCTGTTACCTTACATCTTTTTATTTTGTTTGGATTACCTTCATTACAGACAGAATTTGTGTCAAATAAAATCATAGCATTATTTTGGAAATAAACAAAATCAAATTTGTAACCCAAATCATTCATAGTAATATGTCTTTTATTTAACAGATTCATTAATGCATCAGTACCTTCATATTTTTTCACTAATTTTTAATATCTGACCATTGAATTAAACCGGATACTTACTAATATAGTTATAAATCCAATCACCTTTCTCCCACTATGATTGATAAATTCCTTAATTCTTTCAATTATATTTATTTTTTACATCTTTGTCTCTAAATTTTTTGTTTCTTTTTACTAATTTTCTAACAAATTATTAATTTCTGGTCACTTTATATATAACCTCTTATTGCTTAATTGGTGAAATATTAAATACATCTAAATTACTTCTTTTTATAAGGAACCATTTGTTTTTCTGATTCTTTATCTCCTTCGATTTATTTTACAACTTTTTCTCTTAATCCTTCGATTCCTTGTTTAACTTTCTCAGTTGTGTCGATACTGGTTGATGATTGTTTTTAATTTTTAGTTCCTGTTCTTGGTTTATACCCCATTTTAACTCCACTTTTAACTTTTTTTTTACTTTTCTATTTTGCCTAACTTTTTTAACAACCTCTGGATCATATTTTGTAAACTTTTACTAGGGATAAGAAAACAATAGTCAGTTATATTTATGTTTAATATTTATGTCCAACACTTATGTTTTATGTCTGTGTTCATGATTTGCATTTAACTATTATGTTCAATGTTTATAATTAAGGTATGTTATCCATGTTTAAAAATTTCTTAATATTTTCTACATATTAACAATTATTAATTTTTCTTGACCTCTGTATTGATGTAAAACCAAATTCATCTTTATTAATGTACTACATATTGTTTTAAAATCTTCAAGCTTGAAGACATCCCCAGGAAACTCATAACAAACATGTTTAAAATTTTTAACATGTTGACTGAAAATACATAAAAATTTAAATTATTTATTATTGTTTCAGCATTTTGAATATGTTTTACTTAAATAAAACAGTCTGTTCCATTGTGTGTACCTATACTAAGATAATCCCTAACTGTATCTTAATTTTCAAGAATGAAATCATCAAGAACTAAAACTTAATTACTTCCACATTAACCTAATGAAATAATTTCATCATTATTTTCAACAAAAGTAGTAATTTATTCATTGATGTTATCTTAACATTGTTTCTGATATTTTAATCAATTTTTGATATTTAGAATAAATAATAAGTTATATACTGAAAAATAATAAGTTATATACTGAAGGAGAAACGATAGAAATTCCTGTGGATTAATGTAGCTTTAAGCTTAGAAAGATTTACTCTATAAAAAATGTAATATATACATTAAAAATATGTATTTTTAACAGGGTTCCTAATGAAAGTGATGTTGAATTTTTCATGGATGATTGAATTGGATAAATTTTATCTTTTCATTATCTAATTATTTAACATGACGAAAAAACAGTTACAAATAATGATTTATAAAATTAATCCATTTGAATTAAGAAATATAAATTTTAATCTAGGTGATGGGATGTTGGTTAAGGATACTGTTCAATTTCTTAGAGAAACTAATATTATTTCCTCTTGTAAAATAAATGCTGAATGTGGAGGACCAATAATTTATGAATGAAATGGTCCTGTAAATATTTCAATGTTTGCTATTATTTGGAATATTGAAATTACTACAAATGATGAAAATGATAATTGGATTGACATTAATGGTTCTTGTGTAGAAATAATTTTAAAAATGTGTTATGCAATTTTTCCTTAACCCTAGTTTGGTCTGGCTGGGTCTGTGAGACCCACTGGTTATTGTTTCGCTGAATTTATGTTCTTATACCTGATGATTTGACTCGAGTGCCCTGCTACCTTCCTGAAACATCCGAGCGAAAGCATTATTGTAGTGAATAATGTTTCTTTTTCTTTACTCATTGTTTGGCAGTCTTGCAAAAAGCGCGCCAGTCTGTCAGACCCACCCCAACAGCTGCGCAAGATTAGCCGAGTGGTCTAAGGCGCTGCAGTCATGGACTGTGCGGGTTAAGTAGTGTGTAAGGTTAAGTATTGAGTAAGTTTAGGGTCTGATGACCTTAGCAGTTAAGTCCCATAAGACTTCACACACATCTGAATGTTTTGAACCCAGCCCGACCGTTTACGTAACTAGTTACTGCCGGTGCAATATCATTTTTATTTTGGTATATCATTGAGTAACTAGTTATTTTGTGAACTATATGTGATGTCCTAAAACCGAATTATCATTGTCACTAGTCTGCAGTATAACATGGCAAGAGAAATTCTTTCTTACAGTGATATTTGCAGAATTTCGTATGATGATCAGACTGAAGCAGAAGATTCTGATGTGGACCCAAACTTCGAAATAAACAGTTATCATGACAGCAATAGTGAAGTAAGTAGTGATGAAGAAGAAGATGTTCAGTCATGCGCCGACACTGATGCACCTGCTATAGCTGATTCAAGTACAGCTCCTCTAACTGACTCAGATATGTTACCTATATGCTATTACAAAGGAAGGAATGAAGCAATTAAACGGCAAAAAACGTGTTTCCCACAAAGTGTTTGAACAAGACATCACCACATAATTACAACGCATTTGCCTGGAAATATTCGAGTTGTGATAGATGTACTTTCACAGCTAGATTCATGGCAGTTAATTATTAACAATGCATTCATTGATACAGTTCGTGAATCAACCAATATCTACCTTGATTCAGTTCGAAACAACAAAGCGAGCGATCCGAACATGGCTAAGCCTACCAGTTTTGATGAGCTGAAGGCATATTTTGGCCTACTTTACTTAGCTGGAACATTGCATGGCGGTAAAATGAATATTGAAGACATTTGGAATACAGATGGGACAGGAATAGAAATCTTTCGTGCAAGGATGTCACTGAACAGGTTCAGATTTTTGACTGGTTGTATCAGGTTTGACAACATCCATACAAGGGAAGCAAGAAAAGCTCAAGGTAATCTTGCTGCCATAAGAACCATTCTTGATATGTTTCTCACCAAATGCATCAGATAACGTTACTTTGGACGAAATGTTCGGTCCATACAGAGGCAGATGCAAGTTCAGGATGTATATCCCATATACACCTGCGAAGTATGGGATCACGGTCTTCACCCTGGCTTGTTCTAAAACGTACTACGTAAAACACTTGGAAGTTTATGCAGGTGCACAACCTCAAGGACCGGACAAAATCAGTAATAAGGCAGATTATGTAGTTTTCCGTTTTGTAGACCAAGTAAAAGGATGTGGAAGAAATCTGACGATAGACAATTGGTTTACTTCTTACCCAGTCGTAAAAAAAAACCATTACAAGAAAAGAATATTACTGTTGTTGGTATGTTAAAAAAACTAAGCCTGAAATTCCGTTTGACTTTCTACCCAAAAAGTCTAAAGAGGAGTATTAAAGTATGTTTCGATTTCAGGAAGATGTCACATTACTGTCATATGTGGCAAAACGGAACAAATCAGTACTCCTTTTGTCATCAATTTACCATGATGATGAAATTGGCAGTGACAGTGGTGGAAAGAAAGAAACCAAGTATAATAACGCACTGCAACAAAGCCTAGGGTGTCGTAGACGTCGTTGATGCTATGTCTGGTGAATATACTGTTGCTAGAGGGACAAGACGGTGGCCTCTGTGTCTCTCTTTCAGGCTGTTGAACACTGCGGCTCTCAATGGCTACACAAGAAAAGTGTCTTGTAACACCGTATTTGACAATGGGCGCAACCCAACCAAACCTGCCGCGCTATATTCGCAGGTTTGCCTCTAACCTCTACAGCACCGAAGAACAAAGAATAGTCGAAGATCCACGAGCAGGGAAAAGGGGAAAAAGCTACAAATGCAAGGACAGCAAAACTAAATACTTTTGCAATGTTTGCAAATTGTGGTTATTCTTGACACATGCAGAAATGGATTGCAGCGACTTTTTTGAAAAGTGATAACTTCAGAGGATGATATTTCACGAGTTATTCTTCAAATTCATGATATAGATTTATACATCGAAAGTTCATCATTTTTGGTTCTTATCTCTGCAAGTTACTCTCATTTATGTACTTATTTCTGTCAAATTTACTTGTATTTTCAGTTTACTGACATTTAGTACTACAAAGATGTATATGTTTTAAGTTTTTTTTTTACAGTAATGGCTGTATGATGCAGAAAGCTGAACTAATGTCACTATAGCATCTAGTAGTACCTAAGCAAAATAAAATTCAACATTTCATTCAAACATACTGTTTGTCATTTGTTACAAGTGATTTATTTGTAGGGTCCCACAGACCCATCCAGACCATTCTTGACATTATTTTTCGCCTGGCCGTTCTAGGGTTAATAAATTATGAACAAAATCAGGAGTTCCCACTTTTACTCTTTCTTATTGGTGATGCTCAGATTTATCCTAACTATGCACAACTTCATATGTTGTTTGATGTTACTTCTGCAGAGGCAGCAGTTTTCAGCATAGGATGGTAATTCAAACATTACAGTAATTTATAATTATGTTTTAAAGTGGTTCTATGTTATTACAGTTAAGAAAGGAGATATATATTTTTTCTAGAGTACAACATCGATACCTTCTGTCATGGGAATGGATGGTTGACAGTGGCCATAGTAAGAGATGGTAGCGGAGTTCCAAGTGTACCTGGACTCGAAAGTTTTAATCATAGAGGTGTAATTTCGTTTTGCACATATCATATGTTTGAAATTGCTAATAAAGACTTCGGTAAATCTACTTATGACTCTACGTCTCCACTTGTATTGTATACACGTTACAAAAGAAAACTTAATCCTAATGAATCTGTATTTGTAGAATGAAGGCTTTCACGACCGGGTGACATGGCTGTTGATATACTTTCCGGGATGTGAGGTCGTGGTCCAAGAACTTTTCTGCTCCTTACGTTTCGTCCATAACTGCGCTGGACTTCCTCAGAGGCGCTGCTCCGCTGAGTCTTGCCGACTGACTCAGCGGAGCAGCGCCTCTGAGGAAGTCCAGCGCAGTTCTGGACGAAACGTAATTAGCAGAAAAGTTCTTGGACCATGACCTAACATCCTGGAAAGTATATCAACAGCCGAATCTGTATTTATTTGGATAAAAGGTAAAGGTGTATGTGAATTTGTAAAATTTGTTGGTGATTTTACTGTATATTCCCATAAATAAAGATCTGTAACGTCAACCACTAACCAGACAAGGGTACATCTAGAACCAGAGGCTCAAGGATGCAACAGTTTTGTTATGTAAACACTCTTATCGCCTTGGCACCTCTGCAGGACCCTCCAAGCCTGAAACGGAGCATGTCTACAACACTACCGCATTGCGTATATGAATCTGGCCACCATTCGGGCTCCAAATAACCTGGAAACTTTCAGAGACATCATTTACACTGTTAACGTCGACATTGCTCTCATCCAAGAAGTTTGCTGATTTCTATGCTCCTGCTGGCTACATGACCCACATCTCCTGTGCCTCTGACAAATGGTAGTGGAGTGGCCATCCTCCTCCATGCAAGGCTGCCCGCTTAAGAGTTAAAGTACCTTCTTAATGCTATGGGTACATCTCTAACCCTGTTTGGCGTCTACATCCTAAATGTGCATGCACTGTCCAGCTCTAGTCGACATCGCCAAAGACACACTTCTTTGTCGACGCGGTAACGCCGCTGTATGATACGGTCCTCGATAGGGTCTTAACTCTACACAAGGGTCTATTGATCAACTCTGACGACATTCCCCATGTGCGGCTGCCTCTGTCATCACTGACCGACTTCTGCTTTTCGTCATATGGGCGTTTCACATACTGCATAATGCATTCGTCCAGTCGTCTCCACTGTATCTACCTCAACGTATCTAAGTAACAATAATTTACGTTGTGGAACCATGAGTTTTTGTCATTTGCTAAATTTATAGTGTGCTTTGCATTTAAATTTTAAAACCAAGCAGTTGTACTTTTAATTCATGTGCTTTTGTAATATTATAATGCTTAAGAGCGTTGCATGTTGCAGGTGGCCTTACTGTGTTTATATGATTTGTAGTTCAATTGATGGTATGTAGAGCCTGTTACCATGCAGGGACGTGACTAGTTTCCTATCGTGCCGGATCGCAATCTAACTGGTCCTTCACGAGTAAAGTAGCGCCTGATTGGGCACGGGACAGTCATTATAATTATTGGAGTGGTGTATAAGATGTTGACCTGTGAAAGGCGTTTGTACATCTGTGCTTTGTAGCATGAGACTTTTGGAAAGTCGTAAGAAATTTTCGTACAAGAAATTTTCTTAATAATTTAACTGACATTTGCATACCATTTTATCAGGTTTTTGTTTTGAAAGTTTACTAGATATCTTGAAAACTTTACTCAGTTTAGATCAGCATAGGGAACCCTTAAGAATTCAATACCATTGAGATTTTCTTCAGAATTTTAGGTGGTTAATGTTCTAAAATTGTTTTAAAACTATACGTGTTGCACTAAATTATCGTGGAAGGAGTTTTCCTAAAAATATTCAAACGACACTGCTCGTGTCAAGATACTGCTAAGTAAAATGGATACATTTTTTTCTTCGTTTTCTTCTACTTCCTTTTTGGTCTGTCCAAATATCTTAGATAGTCTGGGTTACTTTTTTTGTTTTGTTCTGTAGTATGAGACGTTCCTATGTTTTGCTACATGACTTCTTTTGAATGAGGATGCGAAGAGTGAATGCACGTTTCACTTTCTTTTTAATGCTTTCGTGCAGTGCGCTGTGTGGAACTATATGCAATACACAGCACTGTTGTATAAACTGAGACGCGAGAGCGCAATCGATCACTGCAGTCGAACACTAAACACAGTCAGACGCTTTGCGGCGTCGTGGCGAGTGCCCTGTGTATGTTGTGTAATTGTGCTAGACTGAAACACACAAAAATTTATGACCCGATTCTTAATTTTCTGAGAACTTCATTGAGTACTATAAATATCAGTCACAATGCTTGCGCGAATTAACTATTATTTTCGTGGTTAGAACCAAATTGTTTTGCACATAACAGGGTTGTGGTAACTAATGAACTTAGAGTTTATTATCTCGTGTCCAAATTAATGAGATACCGCGCGCGTTTAATCATTAACTGTAGCCGTGGAGACTTGCAAACTGATTTCGAAGGAACTGCTTTCGAAAGAATTTTGAATTCGCGATCGTGATTGCTAAAAGCGATCAGCGAGTCGAAATGAATTATATACTATTTTAAACCTGTGTACGGGACAAAAAAAACGTTTGTGTATGGAATTTGGTACTCGTACACATACAAACATGTATTTATAAAGCGACAATTATGTCTAACCAGCCTGCGGCCAAAAAAGAAAAACGCCAAGGAGGTTAAAGGTTAATTTAATTGCATGGTGAATCATATACTAAACAAGAGGATGCATTAATGGCAGTTTCACATATGGGGCTACCGTCACTACGCCGCTAACTTCAACGAGCTGCCGTCGACGACACAAAGACCACACACTGAGATAATCTGCAACGCCAAGTGCTCTCCCCCATAAAGATTCAAAGAATTTTAAACTGTTTAAGTTGTGCTTTCCTTCCCTTTTCTAATTAACTGCTGTCATTCTTTCCTTGAATGTACAGGTACTTTCTGTAAAGTATGTTAATATTTTTGAGTCCACGCTTAACAGTGGTCATTACTATTTACTTTCCATGGTTTATACATTTCTTTTATTTCAGTTGTTATTGCATGTCTTGTACGTATTGTTTTGAAGGTCCCGTTCTTATGTATGTGGGCTCTGTTTTATCAGGTTTACGTGTTTTGGTTGTGGTATTCGTACCAGCCAGCGTAAGTTGCGGCTTCAACTATTAAATAATGAAAGCGGAGCAATCACAGTTACGATGCTAGCTCGCTATATGTGGACGGTACGCTGTAGGTGGGAACTTTTCGTCTGACAGCTGTGAACTACGTAAACTACTTTTACACTGAGCAAGACGTCATATTACCTCATTCTCATTACCAAGGGCTAGTTATAACTGAACAAAATTATAGCCTGTTTTATTACTTACGAATTTAGTTACTGGAGTATTTCGTGCTCTATGTCCTTTTGCTGTTTGTTACCAACTCTGACGTGGTTATTTTCGTTAAGTATGGAAGTAAAACGGGTTCTTTAGAGTAGCACCTATGACTCAGTTTGTAACAGAACTAGATTACGCAGCATGTATGGCTTAATTTTGTTATTTTTATTGCCCATTTTCTTCACACACTGTATGGGCATTTAATGTTCAATGAAGCTCAAGTAACCGTAGTTGCATGTTAGTGATTTCCGGGCAGATTTCCTCTTCCCCAAACCTAGCTATGCCAATAACGTTCAACAAATTTAGTTGACATCTTTAATTCTTTTACTTAAAGAAAGTATTGACTATTTGAGTCTCCAAGAACATGGCATGGCTCTACAATCCCGCAGGGAAGAACGAGCAGTGGACTGGTATGCAGTACGATTTTCTCTTATGTACCAATCTCTTCATCTCTTAAACGAACCACAAGGCAATGGCGTTTTTGTAATTTTTAATATTAATGGTATGTGCAGCCCAGAACTGAGATATACCTCTACCAAATCAGTTCGATGCAACTCTCTAACATACAGAAGAAAATGAAATTCAAGTCATACGATCATTTTTAATAACCTAAACTAAGGTGGTGTTCTTTCAAGCAGTGTGGCTATGTGGTAGAGTGGTCGCCAAACGTGGGATCTCTGTTTGAATCCTGGTGGAAGCTAATTTTTAAACAAAGGTGCATGTCTTATGAGCACTTAAATGAAGTGTTAAATACAAAAAGATAGAAAACGTTAATCTGTATTTTTAATTAAACAATACTGCTGAAGAACTTTATGAAAGAAAGGTGACTAATAACTTTTGTTTTAGTGCAAATTGGATATTTGTGTAACATAAAATTAGAAATATGAAGACGTGCATTTATTACAAAAATGACAATTAGATGTATTATTTAGCTTATACGTGATGAATTTCAGATTTAAATGTCATAGGCGCTCTAGATGCAGCGAAAAACAAAATAATGACCGAGGCGTTAATCGATCTAGCGATTATCAGTCTCGTGCGCTTTGTGTGTTCTGCTATTATTGGAAGTGCTCATAGGACATGCACCTTTGGTTAACAACTTCATTGCACCTGGAATACACAGTGAGCGAACAGCTTACCATAGATCCACATCGATAATCGAAACATGTGTATTTCAGCATATTAAACAAGGTTGGAAAATTTCAAAGCTGGTTTGTCGATAATTTTTTAGATTTCCTCGAGCTGCTTTTAGATACATATACTTGAAATGCGAACTTCAAGTACAATAAACGTAATAAATATTGCAAAAATCCGATGGCCCTGTAGTCCCCTTTTGAGAGTGTCACCTAAACGCAGTTAGTTCTGTATGTTACATTCTGCGTTTTCTTCTACAATTTCTATATCCTGCGGCTGCCTGTAATACCATGTAAGTTATTTCCTTACGCCTTACTTCATTTTTATCGTTCTTATGAATAGTTTCCCATGTATTCCTTCTCTTGCCGGTCGTACAGACTAACATTTCATTTCGTATCCAATCAGTGCGCGTACTTACCAGCGTCTCTCTGTAATATCATATCTAAGACTCTTCCGTTCCTTTCATTTCCAAATTTGCAACAGTCTGTAATTCATTTCCGTACAGTATTATACTCCAAACATATATTCTCAGAAGTTTCATCCATAACCTAAGCTATGTATTTAATATTAGGAGATTATGTTAGTGAGGAATTTTCTTTATTCCTGTAATAGACTGACTTTTACGTCTTCCTTGGTTCCTCGGTCTTGCTTAAATGGTGGAGAAATTTGTTCGCTAACTACGAAGTCCGAAATTTTTCTGTTAAGTTTACTGCTCCAATAATTTTTTAAGCTGCTTGTTGTACTATTTGACTGACTGAGGCCAGTAATAAATACGTAAATAATTACCACAAAGAAATAAGATAACAACGCGTTACTTGCCAATAAATCACAGTGCCCTCTGCTGTTCTTCGGGTTAAATTCCATAGAGGTCGTCTGTTCCTGTCTGTTTCCATCGATTACGTTCTTAAACTTTTACAGTTGTCATGCTTTTATTACTGTATGGGGTTTTGCCAAAACATATTTTTCTACGAATTACCTACCTACAGTTGTTGTTCTTCTCTCTTTCCGTCGATACCAACTCGGTGGCGGCCTTTAGCTGGGAATTCACTTGATTTAATTAAAATTCTGAGACGAACACCAATTAAAAAACTCTTGTAATTATAATCGTATCAGAAGTCCCCAAGCCTTTCTTATCCGCTTTCGTTACTCACACAAGAGATTTCCTTGATCTCTTACAAGACCATATTTAGAAAAAGTACCTTGTAAATATTACGGTTCTCTGCCTTGGAGTTTAATAGTCGATGAGTACAATGGCGTAATTTACATAGTTTACTGTGTCTCTAAATCAACACATTAATTTTAATGCGTGCCGTTTTACTGTAATTTACTCAGCTTTCGCTGACGGACTTATTTCTTCCGTAAGTATTACATTATTTCTAACTTAAGGTTAACAGGTTCTATTTCAGTTGTTGTTGATACTGTGAAAGAAACTGACGTATTTCATCAGCCTCATTCCAGCAATGGCCACAACAGACCCGTCAAGACGAAAGAGATTCATGGTGCTCTCCAGATCTTAGGGTAATATCTGATCTTAGAGGAACTTAAGTCGCTTAATACATTCCACCTAAATATTTCTGGGTCTGAATACTCTGTCATGCCACCGTCGAACTCCTGACCCTGTGAAGTTATACGTAGGAGGAAAAGATAAAAAATTAAATATTTTGGAGATAATGTTACATCTAGCGAGAATGATATGAAGACTAAGATAATTCAGACCCAGGAAAAAAAAGAGAAAAAAAACACAGAAAGGAAGTAAATATTAAGAAGAATGAAGAGGAAGTGATAGTGGGAAACATGGGAAAAATGTCAGTTGAGGGGCAGTACACGAATATAATTTAGATTTAAAATAATTGGAAGCATCAGACAATGTCTTTTTTTCATAGCAGTGTAGGCTGTATATATACATTAATTACACCACCTCTGGATTTAGAGAAAGCAATCGACAGTCTAAGACGTTGTATCAAAACTCGTCAAAGGATTTGATAAGAAGAGTGGAAATCACGACACTAATATTTTTATTAGTAATTTATTTTTAGGTCAAACAAATAAATCAGGAAAGTTCCTCGGAAATAAACAGGATCACTGGATCAGGCGTTATAACACTTTTTTCAGAAAGAACAACTTATACTTGAGAAATGCAGTATGGATTTAGGCTATAAAGAATGTAGGATGACACATGGAAGACATTAACGGCAGTCATAGCCACTGACAGCTTTATGATACTACAAATCCAGCTCAGAACATCACACGGAAGTTAATCATTGAACAAGGGCAACTCTAAGAGAAAAAATAGAAAGGATCTACAAAGACATTAAATTAAGTAAGAAATCAGCTTTACTTTTCGGTTGATAATAGAAGAAAGACTAAAGCAAATGAAGACCAATTCATAGGACTTGTCGACATGGAAAAAAAGCGTTCGATATTGTAAAATGGTGCAAGATGTTCGAAATTTTGAGAATAATAAGGGTAAGCAATAAGAAATACGGGTAGTATGGACTATGTAATAGAGTCAAGACGGAACAATCCGAGTGTTGCACCAAGGATGAAGCGGTCGGATTTAAATGGTATAAGAGAGGGATGAATCCTTTCGCTCCGGCAGTTCACTCTATACATCTAAGTAGCAATGACGAAAAGAAAAGGAAGTTTCGAAGATTCAAGAGTGGAAATAAAATTCAAGATAAAAGGATATCAGTGATGAGATTCACTGATGAAACAGCATCCTCAGTGAAAATGATGAAGAAGTTTCAAGAGCGGAAATAAAATTTAAGATAAAAGGATATCAGTGATGAGATTCACTGATGAAACAGAATCCTCAGTGAAAATGAAGAAGAATTAAATGATCCGTTGAATGGAATGAACTGTCTAATGAGTACAGACAATGGATTGAGAGTAAATAGAAGGAAGAGGAAAGTAATGAAAAGTAGCAGACAACAGAACAGTGAAAAACGTAACGCCTGGACTAATGGGAACAAAGCAGACGAAGTTAAGAATTCTGCAATGTTAGAAGCAGAATACCCCATGACAGAAGGAACAAGGACATAAGAAGCAGACTAGACCTTGCCAAAAGCTCATTTCTGGCAAAGAGAAGTCTATTTGTTGCAAACACAGGCATTAATTAGAAGAAGAAATGTCTCAGAATGAAAGTTTGGAGGACAACATTGTATGGTACTGAAATATGGACGTGGGAAAGCCGGAACACAAGGAAATTGAAGCATTTGAGATGTGGTGCTACATACGAATGTTGAAAATTAGGTGGACGGATATGATAATAAATGAGGTTGTGCGCAGAATCGGAAAGGAGAGGAATATATGGGAATCACTGAAAAGAAGAAGGTACAAGATGATAGGACATCTCTTACGATATCAGGGAATAACTTCCTTGGTACTAGAGGTAACCGTAGAGAGTAAAAACTGTAGATGAAGACAGGGATTGAAATACATCAATCAATTAATGGAGGACGCTGGTTGCAAGAGCTACTGTGAGATGAAGGGTTTGGCACAGGAAAGGAATTAGCAGAGGGCAGCATCAAACAAGTCAGGAGACGGATGACTCAAAGTAAATGAACGGATATCGAGAAAAACCCCTTATGGTGTGGAGTTACCTGTAAGAACTCTGCCGCCGGCCGTGTGGCCAAGCGGTTAAAGGCGCAACAGTCTGGAACGGCGCGACCGCTCCGGTCGCAGGTTCGAATCCTGCCTCGGGCATGGAGGTGTGTGATGTCCTTAGGTTAGGTTAGGTTTAAGTAGTTCTAAGTTCTAGGGGACTGATGACCTTAGAAGTTAAGTCCAATAGTGCTCAGAGCCATTTGAACCATTTGAACTCTGCCCTAGTCAACTCTCAAGTCAGGATTTTTAGATGGTTCGGAGGCTGAGCAGGTTAGGCGGTGACGCCAGAGGTACAGGAGGCCGAGATCGGGAGCTGAGGAGTGTACTTGTGACACTCCTCAAGATATTGGTTAGTCTGTGTTGTCTGGAAACACACAGGGTGAGTCAGAAAGGAAAAAAATTCCAGTCGTTTATTGTATGCAAAGTTCACTAAAGCGGACAGAAAACCTGATAGAGGCATGCGTATTCAAATATAGAGGTATGTAAACAGGCAGAGTACGGCAATGCGGTCGGCGACACCTACATAAGACATTGAGTGTCTGGGAAAATTGTTATATCGGTTACTGCTGCTACAATGACAGGTTATCAAGATTTACGTGAGTTTGAATGTGGTTTTATTGACGGCGCACGAGCGATGGGACACAGCATATCTGAGGTAGCGACGAAGTGGGTATTTTCACGTAATACCGTTTCACGAGTGTATAGTGAATATCAGGAATCTTCTAAAACATCAAATCTCCGACGTCACTGAGTCCGGATAAAGATCCTGCAAAAACGGACCAACGACGACTGAAGACAATCTTTCAACGTGACAGAAGTGCAGCCATTCCGTAAAATTCTGCAGATTCCAATGCTGGGCCAGCAACATGTATGAACGTGCGAACCATTTAACGAAACATCATCGACACGGGTTTTTGCAACCGAGAGCCCACTCGCGTATCCTTGATGACTGCAATATACAAAGCTTTACGCCTCGTCTGCGACCGTCAACATCGACACTGAACTGTTGATGACTGGAAACGTGTTGCCTGGGGGGACGAGTTTCGTTTCAAATGGTGTCCAGTGGATGCACCTGTAAGGGTATGGAGACACCCTCACCGATCCATGGACCCTGTATGTCAGCAGGGGATTGCTTAAGCTGGTGGAGGCTCTGTAATGGCGTGAGCCGTGTGCAGTTGAAGTGATGTGGGTCCCCTGATACGTATAGATACGTCATTGACAGGTGACACATATGTAAGCTTTTTGCCTGATCACCTGCATTCATTCATGTCCATGTGCATTCCGACGGACTTCGTAAATTCCAGCAAGACAATGCGACACCCTAAAAGTCCAAAATTGCTACACAAGGCTCCAGAAACACTCTTTGATTTTAAATAGTTCTGCTGGCCACCAATGTGACCAGACATGAACATTATTGAGAACATGGTGGATGCCTTCCAACGTGCTTTTCAGAAGAGATCTCCACCCCCTCGTACTCTTTCGAATCTATGGACATCCTTACGAATTGATCGTGTCAGTTCCCTCCATCACCACTTCAGACATTAGTCGAGTCCACGCCACGTCGTGTTGCGGCACTTCTGTGTGTTCACGGGGCCCGCACACGATATTGGCATGTGAACCAGCTTGTTTGGCTCTTCATTGAGAAACAGGCAGAAACACACCGCCCAAGTAAATGGTCAGGGATACGTTTAAAGTTTTGACACACCTGTGCTGCTTGGTTGAATCAACATTGCGACAATGTCTGAAGAGAAATCGCGTAATCAATTCATTGTTCAACGTGAATTTTGCTGTTGATTCAGTACAAGCACATTTATGACTGGAGTAAGAAATTCTGGGAAGCTGGTTACATTTGCAAACGGAGGAGCACTGGTCGGCCACGCAGGTCTGATAAAAATGTCGAGCGAAACTAAGATGCGTTCACGCAGAGCCCTTGGAATCCGACAAGGCGCCAGGAGCTTCATATTCCTTAAATAGCTGTGTGGCGTGTCCTGAAACGACGCCTACATATTAAGTCTTAAGTGTTGCAGTTATGTTCCCGCTACCGTTGCTGACGGTTCGAATACTGCATTTCATTTGTCTAATACGAATCGACGTTTTCTCTGAGGGTAATCTAAACCACCACAATGTAATAATTTTGGGAATCACGAAGTGCTGGCGTCGTCTTTGAACATCAAAGAAACTCACCGAAACTGAATATGCTTTTTGCAATTTCTGATCAGAAAGTTTATGGACCTTTCTCCGCGAAAACTGTGACAGGGATGTCATAACTGGACATGCTGCAAATAGGTTAATTCCTCATCTCCATGAAGATTCCCATGATTTCACTGTTATGCGTGACGGTGCCCCGACTTTACTTTCACCTGAGGTGAGGCGTTATCTTAAGAACACCATCCCAAGACATTAGAGTGGAAGGTGTAGACAACAAGATGTTGTTCATTCTTCTTGACCTCCCAAGTCACCGGACAGAACAATATGCGATTTTTTTCTGCGGATGTGCATGAAACAGAGTCTTTGCCCCGTCTATGGCTGCTACACTTCAAAATCGGAGGAATCGAATTGTTGAAGTTCTTGGTTCAAAAACAGGGACCTGTCGATCCGTCTGTGCAATGAGATGGACTAATGTTTCGATGTTTCTCTAACAACGGATAGCACTCACGTTGAGTGAACAGTATTTTATCTGTAGTAACATACGACTCTGTACCTACCTCCATCCAATGACGTGCACAATTATTTTCTGTTTTTGAAGTTTGTCTGCAATGAACATTTCATATCTTACATTTTTAATCATCCTGTGTTTATTACTCGTGATTTCTCTTCTCTTGCGTGGCGGAAGGCACGCAGATTCGCTCTCTAGGGCGCGACGAGAAATGTGGACGCAACACTCCGTCGGATGCGGCCGTAGTGTAGGTCAGGATCCAACAGCAATGTGGTGCAGGTAGCCTGAACAGGAATCTGCAGGCACGAGCTTACCGGGTGCCACTACTAACTTGTGTTGCCCGTCTCAGAACTCTCGACGACTGACGTCGGCTTAGGTGAGTGATAACAGCATATCGTAGATTGTAAGTGCCACGAAGGCTGAACTGCAGGACCCAAATCAGTGACAGAGCGTGCAGCCAGAAAGACAATACCGTGTACAGCAGGGAGGTGTTTGTCAGGTGCCTCACTCGACAGGCTGAAGGCAGTAGTTTGCAGTTACATGGTATAGCTCTTCATTAGGGGAAGGACAAGGCTCTTTCACATCTGTTGCCAGTCACAGAGGTGACCAAACAACAGTGGCAGCTTACAGCGGCTGCGTTCCACAACAGCCTGCTGGCGGCGGTTTCAGAGGAGAAATCTTCTCTCTGCAGCAGGTAGCACATCACGATTTAAATAACGTATCCTGTAACTATCGAGAGTGTCATTCCGTTGTAATCAGAGAATCAAAGATGCAGACGGCTAGACCAGATAGTGAGATTGAGCCTTCTGAAACGGACGTATTTAAGCTGGACATGACGTCATCGCTACCGGCGTCGCAGTCATTTGCTTTCATTATCCAGATGACACAGAGGTGCAAGTGACTTCTCGCCACAGTGTTGTCTCAGCTATTGTCAGATTTCCTTGCCTTCGCACTCTCCCTCAGTAGGAGGACGCCGTAGACCAGATAAACTTGAATCTTACATGTTATGGCTCTGTTCTGCAAGGGTCGCGTATTGGTTGCTGTCATACTGCGCCGTTTGAATTCTTCGATTACGGTTCAGCTCGGCGTGGCAATATACTGTGTGCAGCGCCCTGTCTTCTGAAACACTGGCGCACTTTGCGTGCCCATGATGCTAGTTGTGGCCGGATCTGATTTTCTGCCGTCTGCGCCATGTAATAATTTTAAAAATCAATATGCGCGCTTGGGAATTGGATCTGCTGTGCAGCAACGTTAAAGTTAGTGAGATATCTGCTATGGGGTTCTATGAATAGCAGACGTAACAAAAATTCAAAGCACAGACAGAAATAGAAGGTATGTGAATAAAAATTTTATTATGAATTAGAATCTTACTACAAAAAAGAAGACAGTGATTGTAAAACAAATTATAAAATTTGGACGGATTTCTAAAAATTTTCTTTGAGGCGTGAGTGTGTACATGTATAGGTAGAAATTAAAAGAGGAGCACCAAACAAGAAGATATTAGTAACAGCATGAGATTAGTTGAAAAACTGCTGCCAATTCGTTTAAGTTACTTCATGCTCAGGTAGACTCACAGAGTTCCAATTTCACTCAGATATGTAAGTGTCTTCAACATTACAACCACCAAGCATTGCGGTTTCTTTTACTTCTACTGCATCCTTGCAGAATGTACGTTATTGAATATTATGCTGAATTAGAAGTTGTTACGGATTTACAATTGAAATCGGGAATTACAAAGGTCAGGGAAATGACATCCATTTGACAACAAACATTTATTATTTTAAAGTAACAACAGACCTCCTTAAGAAAAACAGATAGTAAAGTTGCAAGTTCATTTACACACTTAAAAGCATTCAAAATGGTGAATAATATAGACGCTGAATTACAACTGTAATGGCCTTAAGCAACATTCAAGAAGATAAACTCGCCACAACATTAGCGTGCCAAATTTTTAGAGCGAATCCTGTCCAGGAGTTTAACACATGTCATATCAAAAAAAGACACTGAACAGACAGGGCAATAAATTTCTCCTAGAACCATATACAGTCAAATAACAAATGCGTATATGACGACTCAAATGAATTTAACACGAACATCCACTATAACAGCTTGCGGAGTGGGAAATCGATGCACAGAGCTGAACAACCAGATACGCACGGCATAGGCAAACCAAACCTGCGCCTCCTGCCCAGTTTTGGTGAGGAAGAGGGAACGACGATGCGGAGAAGAAATCGTGCTCATCCACACCGCTTGGCCATTGTTCCAAGCATAGCCGCTGGCCCCAGGTCCACACTGCGTGAAAACGACACGTAAAAGAGCCTGCAGTGTGCTAATCTAAGGCTTCCACGACACCGCTACAGGGCCCGTTTTTGAACGCAGTGCGGGGCGGCGATAACCGTACAAGGAAGTAATACGGGCCATCTGGTGAGACGCCAGTTAGAAGCTGTCGATAATGGGTAGATGAAACGACCCGCCACGACCAAAAAATTACGTTTATATAACCATATTTACGGTGTTGTTATATTTTAGACAGTTGCATGTCTTTTACTTACATTACTAGTCATTAAAATTGCTACACCAAAAAGACGACGTACTACAGACGCGAAATTTAAACGACAGGAAGACGATGCTGTGATATGCAATTGATTAGCTTTTCAGAGCATTCACACAAGGTTGGCGCCAGTGGCGACACCTACAACGTGCTGACATGAGGAAAGTTTCCAACCGATTTCTCGTACACAAACAGCAGTTGACCGGCGTTCCTGGTGAAACGTTGTTGTGATGCCTCGTGTAAGGAGGAGAAATGCGTACCATCACGTTTCCGACTTTGATAAAGGTCAGATTGTAGCCTATCGCGATTGCGGTTTATCGTGTCGCGACATTGCTGCTCGCGTTGGTCGAGATCCAATGACTGTTAGCAGAATATGGAATCGGTGCGTTCAGGAGGGTCATAAGGGATGTCGTGCTGGATCCCAACTGCCTCGTATCACTAGCAGTTGAGATGACAGGCATCTTATCCGCATGGCTGTAACGGATCGTGCAGCCACGTCTCGATCCCTGACCCAACAGATAAGGACGTTTGCAAGACAACAACCATCTGCACGAACAGATCGACGACGTTTGCAGCAGCATGGACTATCAGCTCGGACGCCATGTCTGCGGTTACCCTTGACGCTGAACCACAGAGTGTCTGCGATGGTGTACTCAAAGACGAACCTGGGTGCACGAATGGCAAAACGTCATTTTTTCGGATGAATCGAGGTTCTGTTTACAGCATCGTGATGGTCGCGTCCATGTCTGGCGACATCGCGCTGAATGCACATTGGAAGCGTGTATTCGTCATCGCCATACTGGCGTATCACCCGGCGTGATGGTATGGGGTGCCATTGGTTACAGGTCTCGGTCACCTCTTGTTCGCACTGACGGCACTTTGAACTGTGGTCGTTGCAGCTCAGATGTGTTACGACCTGTGGCTCTACCCTTCATTCGATCCCTGCGAAACCCTACATTTCAGCAGGATAATGCACGACTGCATGTTGCAGGTTCTGTACGGGCCTTTGTGGATACAGGAAACGTTCGACTGCTGCCCTGGCCAGCACATTCTCCAGATCTCTCACCAATTGAAAACGTCTGGTCAATGGTGGCCGAGCAACTAGCTCGTCACAATACGCCAGTCACTACTCTTGATGGACGGTGGTATCGTGCTGCAGCTGCGTGGGCAGCTGTACCTGTACACGCCATCCAAGCTCTGTTTGACTCAGTGCCCAGGCGTATCAAGGCCGTTATTACGGCCAGAGGTGGTTGTTCTGGGTACAGATTTTTCAGGGTCTATGCATCCAAATTGCGTGAAAATGTAATCACATGTCAGTTCTAGTATAATATATTTGTCCAATGAATATCCGTTTATCATCTACATTTCTTCTTGGTGTAGCGGTTTTAATGTCCAGTAGTGTATTATAGAGAAATGTGATCATAGGACAAATTTACTGCAGAATATCCACTGTATTCGCTTTGATTCATAAATAGACGAGAAAAATTTGAGACAGGTGTGTCTAAAAAGACACATCTGTTATTAAAAGCCTATGTAGTGAGTACTGATCAGGTGGCGTAATTACTGTTGAATCATCACGCATGTTTATTATGCAAAGACCGAGAGCTGTACTTTAATTTGGAATGACAAGCAAGTGCACAACTACCTCTTCGCCTCTCAGTACGCTCATTGTGTAGCGCTTCAAATGGTTCAAATGGGTCTAAGCACTATGAGACTTAACATCTGAGGTCATCAGTCCCCTAGACTTAGAACTAATTAAACCTAACTAACCTAAGGACATCACACACATCCATGCCCGAGGCAGGATTCAAACCTGCGACCGTAGCAGCAGCGTGGTTCCGGTCTGAAGTGCCTAGAACCTCTCGGCCACAGCGGCCGGCTGTTAGATCGCTATAGAGGTTTTGAGTCTGCTACAGAATTTCTTCTGTCCTATTCCATGTGTGAATTGTACGCGATCAGAAGTGTCTCGGTGTAGGCAACACTCTCTCTGTTTTCACTGTCAGGGTCTTTTCGTGAGATGCGTGCAGGAAGAATTAATGTGATGAGGGACGCCTGCAACGGGGACTGTCAGAGCGTTAGCGATAAGTCTCTCTGTGATGATTGTCGCCTATCGTGCAGCGTTTGACACTGCACTCTGATGGGCGCTGTTGCGCTGTCAAAGAATCCACATGGGGTTGAGTTCTCTAACCTCTCTATTAATGCGACCGAGTTTGGACCCAAATTTACTAGCAACACGCAAGAAGTCGTCAAACTATGATTCCCTAGGCTGTCTTCATTCGGGGGTCAATTATATTTGCTTAGGATTATTCTAATAAGTACCAGTCTGGTGTGTACTTTTTCTACAATTCATTTTGTTTGGTGGATTCATTAAACAATAATCCCTTTTCAGATGAAAACTTTCATAACCGAAAATGTCACGCAAATTAATATTCCCTGGCTACTGTGCTGTCGTCCACATGCGGTCCGATGAAATTCTTAAAGAATTCGCCACATTTTATCAGTAAATTAAGTGGCCCAGTAGTATAGGTGAAGGATATATTACTAAGTGAAATGATAATTTAATCAAAACCCTTAGCTACCGACAGGTGTTATTGATATACAGCTGAAAATGTGCTCCTGCTTACATGTCAGACGCTCTATCTATCTGAACCACCGATGGCACAGACGATAGTGCGTCTGTAGAGACTTATCCCTTGCACGCCTCCTGTGAGACCCACATTCCCAACTGTCCACTACCTACATTCGTAGTGTTCCTAATAGATACTGGCCCATTCCCTCTTTACTCACACCAGACTAAGCTGACGAGTCCCGTAAGAGTTCGGGCAAAGCGTGCGCATTCGCTCAGAAGAAGGTCAAATGGCCGGGTAGCCTTCCATATTTTCAGCTGTCCCCATTGATGTTTATCAACAGCAGCTGTCGGCAGTTAAGGGTTTCAATTTAATTATCATTCTAGAGAATCTGCACGGTCATCAATGGTATCTGTTCTTTCGGGAACAGATGTCATTTTCATATAGTTAAAGGCTACCCGGCCATTGTCCTTCATCTGTGCGAATGCGCACGCTTTGCCCGAACCCTTACGTGACTCGTCAGCTTAGTCAGGTGCGAGTAATGAGTGAATGGGGAAATATCTATTAGGAACACTACGAATGTATGTTGCGGACAGTTTCGAATGTGGGTTCACAGGAGGCGTGCAAGCGGTAAGTCCCTGCAGTCGCACTATCGTCTGTGCCATTGGTGGCTCAGATGGATAGAGTGTCTGCCATGTAAGCAGAAGATCCCAGGTTCGAGTACCGCTTGGGGCACACATTTTCCGCTATTGACATTGATGTATATCAACAACACCTGTAGGCAGCTTAGGGTTTCGATTTAATTATCATTTTATTCTAGAGAAGCTGCACAGTCATCAATGGTATCTGTTCTTTCGGGAACAGATACTATCTTCATATATTAGTAAGTTTTCATGCGGTATCACTGTTTACCATGGTTGTCCTTAATGAGGTGTTGGGACATCTGAGTCGTGATTTTCTTGCCGATATCACATAATTCTATAAAAATTATCTCACGTACTTTAAATGAAGTGATGAGTTCTACAGAGAGAATACCCTTATGCCGGATGATAACAAAGTACGGAAAAAATAGTTCCATTGTGTGGGTAATGCGGGATATAGGGATCAGATCTTTTCAATAACATCTCAATGAGATGAGCCCAAGGAGTCTTTTCACTGTAGAGGAGAAGATAGACGGAAGATTACGTTATCTTGGTGTGCTAGTTATCAAGAAAGAAGCTGGTACCTTGGGCCACACTCTGTACTAAAACTCCACGCATACGGATCGTACCCTAGAGCAGGATTCAAATCACCTCTCACGTCAAAAGCAACGTGATATAAAAACATTTGCGGATAGAGTGGAAGTCTGTGAACCAGCACTGCTCTACACGTAATTGGAATATCACTCAATGGCACTGCTAAAGAATGGAAATTTGTTCGCTGAGATAAAAAGATCGTTAGACAACGACGGAAAAATTATATCGTCTTATAATAGTCTGCGAAATCGAAGGTTCTCATGACGTTGATAAAAGATGTTACTGACCAAGTAAGAAAGATCTTGACAAAACAGAATAAGGCAGTAATCTGTAAAGTCATTCTCAAGATACAGGAACATCGAATTTGGTCAACCATGCGCGCAAACCTGTGGAAAAAGTAAGAATTTACGGGTTATCGAGTAGCTGTGAGGATATCAAAGATCGAATAACAACTGGAAGAACGCAAGGACAGTTGTGGAAGTGAGGAGCTGATCAGCTCCAGCGAAGCATGCTTTATAGCCAGGAGACCACTGGATACGAATTGAAAAGTTTCAGGTGCTGGTGGCTACAAGCAAAAAGTATGAAAGACTGTAGAAGAAGGACACAGAGATTACAAAAACCGCAATAATTTTTATCGCAAGGAGGAAGGTGTGAAACTAAATGCTAAGTGGATTTCAATGCTGTGGTAGATGTATATCAATCTCCCCCTATGGGGTGACAACAATAACAGACGACAACAACCGACAACGACATGAAAACGTGTGCTTCACGAGACACCACTGCACGAGAATGCTTGAAAATTGATTTATTTAGTTAATAGCGAGCTAGGGATGCGTCTGATCCAGGAAAAAGTTACAACAGTCTTGATGCGGTTCTCCACAAATGGGGACGAAATGATGGGTATCAACGAGAAATTCGCGGTACCACGGAATAACAATAAGCACTGTTAATATGGTTGCTGCCTGTTTATGTGCACTGTGCTACATTTGTTTATTCCGAGGTTCAACAGCTGTCTCCAAAAGCAAACATACATCCTCTGCAGGTCTTCATGGATTTCACGGAAACTTTCTGGCCGTGGTATGTTGCCTACATACAACAGACTGTCAGAACATACGCCACTAACAGGCACTGCATCGTTAACTGTAACAGGCATGAAACATTCTTTTGCAACAGGAATGTTACTTAGACTTATTCGAAAAAATAAAATAAGATGTTACACACTTTTGGAACATGAAGATAGTTAACAGACTCATACGTTAGTTGGTCTCTGGGGATCGCGTGCACTGTCCCAGTGGAATCGTTAATTATTTTCAGAAAGGTGAAGGATCTAGCAGCTGACGGGAAGTCCTCTTGCGAAACCGAAGGAAGCGTTATAAGACTTCTGACGTTCTTAATCAATTCCAGGAGTGCTTGTTCTGCAGGGTCTTGGAAGGTAGGAGACAAGGTACAGCGGAATTAAGGCTGTGAGGACGGGTCGTTAGTCGTGCTTGGGTAGCTTAGATGGCGGAGCAGTTGCCCACGAAAGGCAAAGGTCCCGAGTTCGAATTTCAGTCCGGCGCACGGTTTTAATCGGCCAGGAAGATTTATATCAGCGCCCACTCCACTGCGAGTGAAAATTTCATTCCATCTGAAACGTCCTCTTTAATCGTTTGTTGATTATGCTGTCCTTTACTGTCTAGTAAAATCATGAGATTAAAACAAATTTCCAAGCGATTCAACCGAATATCTGCATGCTACAAAAATGACTGTTGACACTGGACAGCATATAGTATGTATTGGTCTACCACAAGCGGAATTAAGGCTGTGAGGACGGGTCGTTAGTCGTGCTTGGGTAGCTTAGATGGCGGAGCAGTTGCCCACGAAAGGCAAAGGTCCCGAGTTCGAATTTCAGTCCGGCGCACGGTTTTAATCGGCCAGGAAGATTTATATCAGCGCCCACTCCACTGCGAGTGAAAATTTCATTCCATCTGAAACGTCCTCTTTAATCGTTTGTTGATTATGCTGTCCTTTACTGTCTAGTAAAATCATGAGATTAAAACAAATTTCCAAGCGATTCAAACGAATATCTGCATGCTACAAAAATGACTGTTGACACTGGACAGCATATAGTATGTATTGGTCTACCACAAGCGTATTAAGAACGGACAGTTAGATTTCAATTACACCATAAATCTCACAAATTTAACATTTGTCGAATCAACTAAATGCCTCAGAATTACGGTAGGGAATAATTAACAGTCAGAGACTGAGTGTTAAGGAGAGAATACTTAGATGGTGCAATAAATTTACTCAAAGGACTGTCTACACTATTCGTCTGTCCTTATTCGAGTATCGTTGAGCGGTATTGAAGGCATTCCGGGTCAAACAAAACTACGAAATAGAAAAAAAAAATCCTTTAAGTTTTCATTATTTATTTTATGGTACCGTACCCCAACTGGTAAAAGGGAACACTCATAGGATCATTTTGTTGTCCGTCTGTCTGTCCATCTGTTGAGATACCTTTTTCTCGAGAACGGATAGAGGTATCAAGTTGATATGTATGTCAAATGCTGAGGTATACGGTCTCTTGGCAGTGGAAAAAGTTTAAGCTTCTAAGTCAATGCAATCAAAAGATAATGTGATTTATGTCACGTATTTTAGAACTCGCTAACTCAATCAGAACCAATAGACGAACGATCTACATTCCTAGTTAAGCTTGTACAGAACCCTTAGAAAGTGAATCATACACTAATCTGCTTTTCCTGTAATGAAGGCTCGCATTGTTAGGTGTACTTTGTTAACTAATTACAACGTGGAAAGTCGAGCATATAGAACGGATTGCTGCAGATATTGCTTGCATGTAACACTACCTGTACTGCAATATGTTCGCCGACTGAAATGACGTTGTGTAACTGTCTTATTGGACGCACCCATCCAGGTAATCCAGGAGCGTCCCGCACGGTGGGCTCTGTTTGCCGCGGAGCCTAATATACCTCGGCTAGCTCGATACACCGCTGCAAGCTCTCGTGAACCCCTCTCGTCATGTTTACTGTTCGGCTATTGCGGTTGCCCGGGCGTTCAGTCGCTCAGAGAGCGGGATCTAGGCAAGAGGCTGTCTGGGCTATCTGTTGAGTTATAGACATACTGCGGTCATAATAGTCGCAGGATAGTTCTGGTTTTAGGTGGCAGATTCACACATTACGAATTGGCTCGCCTGTATTCCAATCTCTGTCCTCCGCTACAGTTTTTGCCCTCCACAGCTCCGTCTAGTACCATGGAAATCATTCCCTCATGTCTTAACAGGTGTCCTATCATCCTGTCCCTTGTCCTTATTAGTGTTTTCCACATCTTCCTTTTTTCTCCAATTCTGCGCAGGACCTCCTCATTCATTACCGTATTGGTCCACCTAATCAACTACATTCGTCTTTTTCACCACATCTCAAATGCCTCGATTCTCTTCTGCTCCGGTTTTCCCACAGCCCATGTTTCACTACCATACTCGTTGTACTCCAGACGTACATTCTCAGAAATTTCTTTCTCAAATTAAGGCCGATACTTGATGTTAGTAGACTTCTCTTGGCCAGGAATGCCCTTTTTGCCATTGCAAGTCTGCTTTTCATGTCCTCCTTGCTCAGTCCATAATTGGTTATTTTATAGCCTAGGTAGCAGAATCCCTTAACTTCACCTACGTGACCATCAATCCTGACGTTAAGTTTCTCGTTGTTCTCATTTCTCCTACTTCTAATTATCATCGACTTTCTTCGATTTACTCTCAATTCATACTCTGTTCTCATTAGACAATGCATTCCATTCAGCATATCATTTAATTCTGCTTCACTTTCTCTCAAGACAGCAATGTCATTAGCGAATCTAATCATTAATATCATTTCACCTTGAATTTTAATTCCACTGCTGAACCTTTCCTTCATTTCCATCATTTCTTCCTCGATGTACAGATTGAACAGTAGGGGCGAAAGGCTACATCCTCGTCTTACATCCTTTTTAATACCAACGCTTCGTTCTTGGTCGTCCACTCTTATTATTCCCTCTTGGTTCTTGTACGTAATGCATATTACCGGTCTCTCCGTATAGCTTAGCCGGCAGCTGTGGTTGAGCGGTTCTAGCCGATTCAGTCCGAAACCACGCGTTTACTACGGTCGCAGGTTCGAATCCTGCCTCGGGCATGGATGTAGTGATGTCCTTAGATTAGTTAGCTTGAAATAGTTCCAAGTCTAGGGGACTGATGATCTCAGATGTTACGTCCCATAGTGCTTAGAGCCATTTGAACCCTATAGCTTACACATACCTTTTTCAGAATTTTGAACATCTTGCACCATTCTAAATTGCCGAAAGCTTTTTCCAGGTTGACTAGTCCTATGAACGTGAGTTGATGTTTCCTTAGTCTTGCTTCCATTATTCACCGCAACGTCAAAATTGCCTCTCGCGCGCCTTTACCTTATCTAATGCCAAACTGATCGTCATCTAGATCATCCTCAATTTTCTTTTCCATTATTCTGTATATTATTCTTGTAAGCAACTTGGACGCATGAACTTTTAAGCTGATTGTTCGAAAATTCTCGCACTTGTCAGCTCTTGCCGTCTTCGGAATTGTGTGGATGGTACTTTTTTGAAAGCCAGATGGTATGTCGCCAGACTCACATTCTACACACCAACGTGAATAGTCGTTTTGTTGCCACTTCCCCTGTGATTTTAGAAATTCTGATGGAATCGTATCCATTCCATCTGCCTTATTTGGTCTTAAGTCCTCCAAAGCCCTTTTAAATTCTGATTCGAAGACTAGAACCCATATCTCTTCTAAATCGACTCATGTTTCTTTTTCTATCTCATCAGACAAATCATCCGCCTCATCGAGGCTTTCAATGTATTCTATCCACCTATCCGCTTTCTGCTCTGCATTTAACAGTGGAATTCTCGTTCCACTCTTAATGTTATCACCTTTTGCTTTCTTCATCGGAGGTTGTTTGGACTTTCCTTAATGCTGAGTTTGTCTTTCCGATGATCATTTCTTTTGCAA
Source organism: Schistocerca cancellata (assembly GCF_023864275.1). NCBI lineage: Eukaryota > Metazoa > Arthropoda > Insecta > Orthoptera > Acrididae > Schistocerca > Schistocerca cancellata. Next base: position 503,325,212 of record NC_064633.1, read on the forward strand.
TGTCTTCACATTTTTCCTGCAGCCATTTCGTCTTACCTTCCCTGCACCTCGCATTTATTTCATTCCTTAGCGACTTGTGTTTCTGTATCCTCAATGCCCGGGAACGTTTTTGTAATTCCTCCTTTCATTGATTAATTGAAGTATTTCTTCTGTTAGCCATGAATTCTTTGCAATTACCTTCTTTGTACTTATGTTTTCCTTCGCGTTTCCTATGTCGGCCCTTTTTAGAGATGTCCATCCCTCTTCAGCTTACTGCCTACTGAGCTACTCCTCATTGCTTTATCTATAGTCTTAGAGAACTTCAACCGTATCCCGTCATTCGCTAGTGCTTCCGTATTCCACTTCTTTGCCTATTGATTCCTCCTACTCTTCATCACTACTATATTGTGATCTGAGTCTAAATCTGCTCCTGGGTACACCTTACAGTCCAGTATCTGATTTCGGAACCTCTCTCTGACCATGATGTAATCTAGCTGAAATCTTCAGCCTTACTCGGCCTTTTCCAAAAATACCTCCTCCCCTTGTGATTCTTGAACAGAGTATCCACTGTCTCTAGCTGAAACTTGTTACAGAATTCTATTAGTCTTTCTCCTCTCTCATTCCTTGTCCGAAGCCCATATTCTCCCGTAACCTTTTCTTCTACTCCTTCCCCTACATTGCAATCTGGTCCGCCATGACTATTAAATTTTAATCCCCATTTACATACTGTACAACCCTTTCAATATTCTCACTTTCTCTATCTCTTCACCTCCAGCTTGCGACGTCGGCACGTATACATGAACTATCGTTGAGGGTGTTGGTTTGCTGTCGTTTCTGATAAGAATAATCCTGTCACTGAACTGTTCACAGTAACACACTCTCTGCCCTACCTTCCTATTTACAACGAGTCCTACTCCCGTATTACTATTTTCTGCTGCTGTTGATATTACCCTATACTCATCTGTCCAGATATCCTTATCTTCTCTCCACTTCACTTCACTGACCACTACTATATCTAGATTGAGCCTTTGCATTTACCTTTTCAGATTTTCTAGTTTCCATACCATGTTCAAGCTTCTGACATTCCACGCCCCGACTCGTAGAACGTTACCCTTACTTTGATTATTCAATCTTTTTCTCATGGTAGCCTCCCCCTTGGCAGTCCCCTCCCGCAGATCCGAATGGGGGACTATTCTGGAATCTTTCGCCAATTGAGAGATCATCATGACACTTCTTCAATTACAGGCCATATGTTCTGTGGATACAAGTTACGTGTCTTTAATGCAGTGGTTTCCACTGCCTTCTGCATCCTCTTACCTTTGATTACTGCTGATTCTTCCGCCCTTTGAGGCAGTTTCCCACCCCTAGGACAAGAGTGTGCCCTTAAACTGTGTCCGCTCCTTTGCCCTCTGTAAGAAGGCCGTTCGCTGAATAAGGGTGACTTCTTACGCCGGATGTCCTCCGCTGCCAACCAGTTAGTCGACAAAGATAAGCTAAGACTCGACGGTAGTGAAAACTAATTTGGTAATGCGTAAGAGAGAAAACATTGCTTTAGTTCAAACCAGTGAACGTTTTTATCTCGCAGAGCATGTGTGGAAAGTTATCGATGAGAAATCAATTGTTGGAAAGCCTCGACGGCTTGATGTTGACGCCATTAAATTTACTTACGACTGACGAATATCTCCGGCTTCTCAAGGGGGTTCCGCCGGATAGGTCAGGCGTCCACTACACACAGCAGGCGGCTACACCGGTAGCAGGGGTTGTGGCGGTTTTTTAGTTTAGATGGCATCGGACAAGTACAGAAAGGGCAACAGCCTCAAAGGGTGTGGGGCAAAGTCAGGACATGCGGGGACCAAGCAGCAATCGGTATTGTAATTGTAAACTGTCGAAACTGTGTTGGTAAAGTACCGGAACTTCAAGCACTGATGGAGAGTGCCGAAGCTGAAATCGTTATAGGTACGGAAAGCTATCTGAAGCCATAAATAAATTCTGCCAAAACTTTTACAAAGGCACAGACGGTGTTTGGAATGGATAGATTGCATGCAACCGGTGGTGGCGTGTTTGTCGCTGTTAGCAGTAGTTTAACCTGTAGTGAAGTAGAAGAGGATAGTTCTTGTGAATTATTATAGGTGGAGGTTACACTCAACAACCGAGCTAAGTTAATAATTGGCTCCTTGTATCGACCTCCCGACTCAGCAGCATTAGTGGCAGAACAACTGAGAGAAAATCTGGAATACATTTCACAAAAAATTTCTCAGCATGTTATAGTCTTAGGTGGAAATATCAGTTTACCAGATATAGCCTGGGACACTCAGATGTTTAGGACGGGAGGTAGGCACAGGGCATCGAGTGACATTATACTGAGTGCACTATCCGAAAATTACCTCGAACAATTAAAAAGAGAACCGACTCGTGAAGATAACATCTTGGAACTACTGATAACAGACCCGAACTTATCGACTCTGTAAGCGCAGGACAGGGAATCAGTGATCATAAGGCCGTTGCAGCAATTCTGAATATGGAAGTAAATAGGAATATAAAAAATTGAGGAAGGTTTATCTGTTTAGCAAGAGTAATAGAAGGCAGATTTCAGACTACCTAACAGATCAAAACGAAAATATCTGTTCCGACACTGAGAATGTTGAGTGTTTATGGAAAAAGTTCAAGGCAATCGTAAAATGCGTTTTAGACAGGTACGTGCCGGGTAAAACTGTGAGGGACGGGAAAAACCCACCGTGGTTCAACATCAAAGTTAGGAAACTACTGCGAAAGCGAAGAGAGCTTCACTGCAAGTTTAAACGCAGCCAAAACCTCTCAAACTGAAGCTAAACGATGTCAAAGTTGGCGTAAGGAGGGCTATGCGTGAAGTGTTCAGTGAATTCGAAAGTAAAATTCTATGTACCGACTTGACAGAAAATCCTAGGAAGTTCTGGCCTTACGTTAAATCAGTAAGTGGCTCGAAACAGCATATACAGACACTCTGGGACAATGATGGCATTGAAACAGAGGATGACACGCGTAAAGCTGAAATACTAAACACCTTTATCCAAAGCTGTTTCACAGAGGAAGACCTCTCTGCAGTTCCTTCTATAAATCCTCGAACAAACGAAAAAATGGCTGACATCGAAATAAGTGTCCAAGGAATAGAAAAGCAACAGAAATCACTCGACCGAGGAGAGTCCACTGGACCTGACGGGATACCAATTCGATTCTACACAGAGTACGCGAAAGAAGTTACCCCCTTCTAACAGCCGTGTACCGCAAGTCTCTAGAGGAACGGAAGGTTCCAAATGATTGGAAAAGAGCACAGGTAGTCCCAGTCTTCAAGAAGGGTCGTCGAGCAGATGCGCAAAACTATAGACCTATATCTCTGACATCACTCTGTTGCAGAATTTTAGAACATGTTATTTGCTCGCGTATCATGTCATTTCTGGAAACCCAGAATCTACTCTGTAGGAATCAACACGGATTCCGGAAACAGCGATCGTGTGAGACCAAACTCACTTTATTTGTTCATGAGAACCAGAAAATATGAGAGACAGGCTCCCAGCTAGATGCCATTTTCCTTGACTTCCGGAAGGCGTTCGATACAGTTCCGCACTGTCGCCTGATAAACAAAGTATGAGCCTACGGAATATCAGACCAGCTGTGTGGCTGGATTGAAGAGTTTTTATCAAACAGAACACAGCATGTTGTTCTCAATGGAGAGACGTCTAAAGACGCTAAAGTAACCCCTGGCGTGCCACAGGGGAGTGTTATGGGACCATTGCTTTTCACAATATATATAAATGACCTAGTAGATAGTGTCGGAAGTTCCATGCGGCTTTTCGCGGATGATGCTGTAGTATACACAGAAGTTTCAGCATTAGAAAACTGCAACGAAATGCAGGAAGATCTGCAGCGGTTAGGCACTTGGTGCAGGGAGTGGCAACATACCCTAAACATGGACAAATGTTATGTATTATGAATACACAGAAAGAAGGATTCTTTATTGTATGATTACACGATAGCGGAACAAACACTGGTAGCAGTTACTTCTGTAAAATATCTGGGAGTATGCATGCGGAACGATTTGAAGTGGAATGATCATCTAAAATTAATTGTTGGTAAGGCGGGTGCCAGGTTGAGATTCATTGGGAGAGTCCTTAGAAAGTGTAGTCCATCAACAAAGGAGATGGCGGACAAAACACTCGTTCGACATATACTTGAGTATTGCTCATCAATCTGGGATCCGTACCAGGTCGGATTGACGAAGGAGATAGAGAAGATCCAAAGAAGAGCGGCGGGTTTCGTCACAGGGTTATTTGGTAAGCGTGATAGCATTACGGAGATGTTTAGCAAACTCAAGTGGCAGACTCTACAAGAGAGGCGCTCTGCCTCGCGGTGGAGCTAGCTGTCCAGGTTTCGAGAGGGTGCGTTTCTGGATTGCTTCCCCCTACTTATACCTGCCGAGGAGATCACGAATGTAAAATTAGAGAGATTAGAGCGCGCACAGAGGCTTTCCGGCAGTCGTTCTTCCCGCGAACCATACGCGATTGGAACAGGAAAGGGAGCTAATGGCAGTGGCACGTAAAGTGCCCTCCTTCACATGGACGGCTAGGCTGGCGTTCCAGTAATTTTCATTACGGACCAAGATTAAAATTTAGGGAAGAACGTTAGGTAACTGAATGTTGACTCTAAGCTCTGGTATAACCACAACGGTTAAATAAGCGCGCGTCAAATGGTTCAAATGGCTCTGAGCACTATGGGACTCAACTGCTGTGGTCATAAGTCACCTAGAACTTAGAACTACTTAAACCTAACTAACCTAAGGACATCACACACATCCATGCCCGAGGCAGGATTCGAACCTGCGACCGTAGCGGTCGTGCGGTTCCAGACTGTAGCGCCTTTAACCGCTCGGCCACTCCAGCCAGCAGCGCGCGTCAAGAACGTTCTCAAAAGACACAACTTGATCTAGGAATATCGTCATAATTCAGCAAATTTGAAGGAAGTATTTACAAATTACATACCTAAACCTTCCTAGGGGATCAATTTGACTACTAATGCATGTATCAATAATCAAACAGATTCTGACAAGTGAAATAGAGATAAACCAGGCAGTTAGGTGGACCGTAGTGCGTCACCTACACTTGTTTAACATACATATCGACGACCTGGTCGGGGTACTCGTGAAGGACAAAATACCTGAAGCTTAAGAATTGGGATGGATAAATTTCAAAAGACAAGGCCTTTTGCAGACGACTAAGTAATCATACAGGACAGTGAATACAGACTATAAATATTAGAACATAGTTTAAACAGTGTTAATCTGAATTTTAAATGAAGATATGAACATATTAAACAACAACAATGGCTTTTTTAGGAAAATACCTCACAGGAATAAAGATAAACAAGAAGTAATCAAGATTTCTATTACCTAGGGTGTAACATAACTTTTGAAGAAGAGAAACACGAAAATAATAATAGTAATACTTACCAACATAAATTTGGACAATGAGAGTTGAAAGTTAAAACGAGGAAAGAAACCTGAATGACATTTTATAAGTTGACTAGTGTACACAGGTTTTTCGTAGCGAGACTGAATACTGTAACACCCAAATCCTCCTAAAATAAACGAAAAATACATCTCTTCAAAAAAGCAGATAAAAAGCCACTAGACACCTTCCTGAGAGACAATCTCCTTCCAAAATAATAATGTAAATGTAGACTAGAAGTGGCTTGAATTCAAAGAAATAGTATCGGCAGCAGTTGAGAGATTTTTACCAAATAAATTAACGAACGACGAGGGTGATTGTCCTTGGTACACAAAGCGGGTCAGAACACTGTTGCAGAAACAAAGAAAAAGGAATGCCAAATTTAAACAGACAAAAATCTCCAAAATTGGCGATCTTTTACAGAAGCTCGAAATTTAGCTCGGACTTCAATGCGAGATGCTTATGATAGTTTCCTCAACGAAACTTTGTCTCGAAACCATGCAGAAATTCTAAAGAGATTATGGTCGTATGTGAAGTATACTAAAGGCAAGACACAATCAATACCGTCTCTGCCCGATAGCAATGGAGATACTATGGAATACCGTCCTGCTAAAGCAGAATTACTACAAACAGACTTCCGAAATTTCTTCTCCAAAGAACCGAAACAAATATTCCGGAATTCGAATCAAGAACAGCTGCCAACACGAGTAACGTAGAAATAGATATCCACGGAGTAGTGAAGCAAATTAAATCACTTAATAAAGCAAGTCTAGTGGTCCAGGTTCCTTTCAGAGTAAACTGATGCAATAGCTCCATACTTAACAATCATACACAACCGTTCACTCGACGAAAGTTCCGTACCCAGCGATTGGAAAGTTGCACAGATCGCACCAATATTTAAGAAAGGTAGTAGGAGTAATACACTTAATTACAGTCCCATGTCTTTAACGTCGATATGCAGCAAGATTCTGAAACATATATTGTGTTCGAACATCATGATTTCCCTCGATGAAAACAGTCTATTGACACCCAGTCAACATGGGTTTAGACAACATGTTCATGTGAAACAGAACTAGCTCTTTATTCGCATTACATGTTGAGTGCTATTGACAAGGGATTCCGTATTTCTGGATTTCCGGAAGGCTTTTGACACTGTACCACACAATTGGATTGTACTGAAATTGCGTGCTTATGGAATATCATCTCAGCTATGTGAAGGGATTAGTGATTTCCTGTCACGGATGTCATCGAGTAAAACGGAAGTGATTTCTGGCGTCCTTCAGGGTAGTGTTATAGGCCCTTTGCTTCTCCTCATCTACATAAACGATTTTGGAGACAATCTGAGCAGCTGTCCTAGGTTGGTTGCAGAAGACGCTGTCGTTTATCGACTAGTAAAGTCATCAGAAGATCAAAACAAGTTGCAAAACGATTTAGAGAAAATATCTGTATGATGCGAAAATTGGCAGTTGACCCTAAATAATGAAACGTTTGAGGTCATGCACCTGTGTGCTAAAAGGAATCCTTTAAACTTCGGTTACACGATAGATCAGTGAAGTGTAGAGGCCATAAATTCAACTAAATGCCTAGGAATTACAATTACGAACAACTTAAATTGCAAGTAACACACAGAAAATGTTGTGTGGAAGGGTAACCAAAGACTGCGTTTTATTGGAAGGACATTTAAAAAATGTAACAGGTCTACTAAGGAGACAGCCTACACTACGATTATCCGTCCTCTTTTAGAATACTGCTGCTCGGTGTGGGGATTGACGGAGTACATCGAAAAAGTTCAAAGAAAGGCAGCACAATTTCTATTATCGCGAAATAGGAGAGAGAATGTCACTGAAACGATACAGAATTTGAGACGGACATCACTAAAATAAAGGCTTTTTTCGTTGCAGAGGAAACTTCTCATGAAATTCCAATCGCCAACTTTCTCCTCTGAATGCGAAAGTATTTTGTTGACGCCGACCTGCATAGAGAGAAACGCTCAAAATGATAAAATAGGGGAAATCAGAGCTCGCACAGAAGGACATAGGTGTTCGCTTTTTCCGCGCACAGTAAGAGATTGGAATAACATAGGATTGTGAAAATGGTTCGATGAACCATCTGCCAGGCACTTAAAGGGGATTTGCAGAGTATCCATGTAGATGTAGAAAGTTTTGACATTACCCACAGTGCAATATGGAGCAGAGGGCTGGACACTAAGGTCAAAAGACCTAAGGCAACCTGAAAATCAGAACTAAAGTTCCTTAGAATAATGTAAGGCTGTACAAGAGCAGACAAAAATAAGAGATGAAGAAATAAGGAAAGAACTAGCGGTAAAGCCACTAAGTGAAAAAGAAATCATATGAAAGCACGTTCAAATGGCTCTAAATGGTGGCTCTCGATGTTCCACAGCAAGTATGAGGTGACCAAGGAGGTGGAAACGTGGGTTCTACCATACTAAGACTGCTTGGTAGCTACAACAGGAAAACACAATTAATTAGCAAAGTATTTATTACTTAACTTTGTTGTAGTCCATGATATGTTGGTTGATAATTATAGAAGACGCGACTAGACTAAGCGTCTGTAGAATGACATAATTTACAAGTCACAAATCTTGCAGTGACGAATTAATCTCTCGTAATCTAGAATGTCGAATCCGGTGAATTTGAAGACTAACTTGGAACTGGGCTACAAAGACTTGATGGCAGCAATGACTGAGCTGCAGACAATGACTGACTAACATCGGCGTCCGCAGCTCGTGGTCGTCCGGTAGCGTTCTCGCTTCCTGCGCCCGGGTTCCCGAGTTCGATTCCCGGCGGGGTCAGGGATTTTCTCTGCCTCTTGATGACTGGGTGTTGTGTGATGTCTTTAGGTTAGTTAGGTTTAAGTAGTTCTAAGTTACAGGGGACTGATGACCATAGATGTTAAGTCCCATTATGCTCAGAGCCATTTGAACTAACATCAGCGCTGGCTGACCACTGAGCGCGACTGCAAACTGTAGACTGGCACAAGTGCTACACCTGAAGTGGCCAAACGGCGCCTCGCAGCGAGCGTAAGTACTGCGACTGCCTGTGTACTCTTTGGCTAACAGAGCCGTTCTTCCGTTTATCGAGAGAATCGCAACCGGGGGATCGATCTCTCAGTCGGTGGTGTGGTCGTATGTCTGACAACATCACGCTAAGCACTATGCGACTGAGGCCATTAGTCCCCTACACTTAGAACTACTTAAACCTAACTAACCTATGGACATCACACACATCCATGCCCGAGGCAGGATTCTAACTTGCGACCGTAGCAGCCGCGTGGTTCCGGACTGAAGTGCCTAAAACCGATCGACCACAACGGCCGGTAAATGAAACCAGAGTTGGGAAGATCATGTACTACGTGTGTTACCTGACAGTATCCCTCGACTAGCAGTGGAATACTATTCTATTAGAAGAAGTGTGGAGAGGCCGAGGAGGAGATGAAGAGTCCGGAAGAGACGATGAGGCCTAAACCTGGACTGGCACAAGAAGGAGAAGAAGGCGCTTTCCTGGATTGGCAGTAGAATAAAAAGAAGTTTCTGACAATAGCATTCAAACACAGACAGAAAAACGAGGGGGAGGGGGGGCGGTTTTACTTAATAATATGTAGTGAGGAGGAGAAGAAAGTAAAGATAGTTCTGACGGTAAATGTGACGCAATGTGGAAACAAAATATTGACATCGAGAGTCGATGAGGTGCAATTTATGGCAGCTGGGAAACGCTGCAGAGCGCAGTGGGAGTGAAGTGTTACATTATGAAACGATATGTGCATAGTGTGTTAGCATATGCACTGACCGGGAGTGAGAAGTAAACAGTGTAGTACTAGGCTTACATAATTAAATACTTTAAATTGTGTTTTACACTATGGGTAAAGTGAATGAGATACCAGAGACTGGCCTTGATTTAGGAGAGGGGATCCTCCAGTTTACATCCGACTATTCTGATTCATTACTTCGCTTTTTCCCAAAATTACGTTAGACAAATGCCTGGATTGTTCCTACTTTAAATCCCCGACAGTTTATTTTCCCTACTGGTACGTAAAAGTCGAGTTTAGGAAGCATATTGTGCTGTTTGATGCCACTACTTTTAGTTCTTTAAGAGCAAAAGATCACCAAGATTCCAGTTAACAAGGTAATTATAATGCCCGTACGTACCAGTAATTTCTACCTTGTAGATGATATAAATGTAAATAGTTTGAAACTTGAACACACCGAACCTACAGACCATTGACTATTCGTAGGAACATCTGAATTCTTTAAGCAAAAAAAAAAAAAAAACGCAATGAAAATTATGAAGGCGTATTTGTTACGTAATTCGTGTTGTATGAACTTTCGATCAAAGTCCTGTTATTGGAAAGAATTCCAGAACAACGAGCAGAAGATAGGATACATTTAGCAGAGAAAAACAAGAAGTTGCGTCACAATGTCCTTCTCAAACTAGACCTGGAAATAAGTACATGATTGTATACCTGAGTTACGTTGTTTTGTTATTCTATAATTGTAATACCATGATATGTCCAATATTCTTGTAAAAGTAATCTACGGATGAATAAGACAACTACTACTACTGCTTCAAGTACTAAGTATCCACGCTAGAGACGAGGAGGCACAATATAAATGCCACTAAGCATGTGATAAACGTGTTAATTAAGCAACAATTTCTTCCACGTTATGAGCAATACAAAGATATACTAACTTCGTGAAAACACAGCTTTTATCACATAGAACTAGAAATTCAAAGATAGCAAGGAAACTAGAGGAAAAAATTTTCTGTGTGATTTGTTTATACAGGTGCCAGAATAAATGAGACATCACACGTCCGAACCAGTCAACATGGTTCCAAAGACAGCATTCTACGTGAAGCGTCAAAATTGAAGCTGCCAGTGCTTTATTCATACAAAACATAGAGGCGTTCAATAAATGTTGTCATATTGTGTGAGAATACAGTCAAACGAAACCGTTGGTAAATGTATAACAGTAGTGCTATGCTGGGCACTCGCCCACATATGTGTAGCATCTAGTAGCGCTGCACTTGCAGCAACACCGCAGCGTACGCTACTGTTACGTTACTCTCCAATTCTCAGATGAAAAAAGACAGAGCTGCAACGCCGGCTATGTCTCCAGTTTGTTTTACCGTGTAATAGCTATCGACATGTTTCTCCATTATATATAGTGTGGTAAAGGAAGCCGTTGAACGTAGACTGTGTGGCAACTACTTTATCTTAGTCACCGTTTGTGTACTTCGCAAAGTGTGAAAGGGGACGCTTGAGAAATGAATGTCACAGACGAATATGTCTTATATTTTATCATCTGATGTTTGTGCTGGCAACATAATGAGGTAAGTTAGCCAATGTAATGGCGTCACCGGCTGATAAATGTGGAAGCCTAGTCAACAATATGGCAGTCATACCCAGGAGTTGATGACGCTGGAAGTTATTGTTGGGTCTTTGGACAGTTTCGGTTTTAAACCGCAATTCTAATGACAACATTTTATAGGAAGAGCATGTAACAAAAGAAAAAGTGGCCATACTTTTAGCTGCCTGAATTGCGGAAATCTGTCGAATTGATGAAATACAGAAAGAGCCCAACATATTTACGAAAACATCGTATCTTGCAGTATCTATCTGGGCTACTGCACTTTTTGAACTGATTTTTACATATGCTAGACTTTCACATTAAACGTACGGTGTGTCATAATCCTACCAAATATTACTTAAAATTTGTATGTTACACGTACGTACGCACTGAAAATTGTCATTAGCGGAAAAACGACTTTTAATATGTGGCTGGCCAGCGCCATAATCATGATTCTTTTTTCGTTTTGTTTCACCTTTCTTCCTTTTCATATTTCTTTTGATTGCTGTTACTCGTAATTTCATCTCCAATAACGATTTTTGTGCTTCGCTACACGCTACATGTCTGTTGCCAACAAAGTGTTCATAAAGATAAATTTAAGGTCAATTCCTGTATTTACTATAACACATATCCTAATTTGTACACAAATAAGAAACATGAATCTGAATCGTTAATATCAAGTGCATTTTGGCAACCTTGTCCATACAAATAACTTAAAACTCTGACTTATGTTTCGGGCACCATCAAGATGATATTAGATACTTAAGTTTTCGTCTCAAAGGTCACTGATAATAGCTACGATGGCTTCTGTAGAAACTACTGATTGGGAATGATTGTCTTCTGGAAATAACACCAATTCACGTACCTTTGGGAATAAAATTCGCTAGAATTATCTGCTGCGCACTTATTCTGGAAATGCAGTGCCGAAGCTGCCTTTCTTTCTCATTATTGAAGTTTCTGTGACATTTCTTATTCCCAAGGCGTAACATGTCTGCAACATTTCGGTTAGTATATGTCATTTCTGTGGATGCTCCATGCATTCTAACTTTATCAAAATAAAGGGCCTTCTATGTAGACCAGATCTTTGGGCATAAGGGAAAGCATTGATGTCACATTCACCAAGGTACCACATGTTTCGCAGAACACAGACGTAAATGAAATAATAAACAGCCTCAGGATGCCCTCACAATCTTTCATTTACAAATCTAGATGTCATGCAAGACTGCTTTGCTACAAAGTCCTTTATTTGCTTTCACATCTTTCACAACAGTATCACAATACACACCACTGAAATACTTACACATACCATTCTCCTAATATTAACAGTGAAAATACATTAATATTAAAATTCACATGTCCGTTTTCATTACTACAGAAAGTAGCTCCGTCTCTCGAAACCACTTGACTGTGATTTCAAAAAGATTTCATCGTTTTGCCATTGGCGTAGCAGTTGTTGAAACACACTGGTTCGTCTCTTTGAGTTTAAAACGACGAAAGGTGCAGTACAATTGGCTGTCGATTTGATGGCTGGATCAGGAAATATGCAAGGGCAGCAGCGTTCACAGTTACATACACATACACTACAACCTTTCCAGCTGATCAGAAAGCAGCTTTAAACAACAACAAAATTATTTTATCTCCAATACAATGAAAATTTGACAACGGGTATTACGACACACAACACCGTGATTCCAATACAACATTAATTTTATTTCTCTCCAAGGAACGTATATCAAGGATAATCAATATTTCTAGAGTGTCTATGGTTACAAATATCAACCTGCAGCACCCTCCCCACCCTGGTCAACTTCTAGAGAAATGACCAGTTGAACGGGGTGTGAGATTATGGATACTTCTGAAGTTCGTAAGGTTACAGTTCGTATTTTCCCATCTCTTCCTTCATGAAGATCTTCTATCAGCGCCTTCCTCCACATGTGTCGTGAACGAACATCCTGTTGTAGAAGAACGACATCACCCAGCTGGAGTCTTCCTGAACCTGGCCTTGGTTGATGCGTTTCATGGAAGTTTTTGAGCAGGATCAAATATTCTTTCTTCCACCTGTTTCAGAAGTGTTCTACCATCTTCTGCAGCCGTAGAAATTCCTTGGACAAGTCTTTTCTAACTGGTGATTCTGGGCCAGTAGGTAGTGTTGTGAGTCGATCACCTACAAGGAAATGTGCGGGCGTCAGTGCCTAAGATTCCTCTCCCCCTTGTGTAATTGGTCTACAGTTTAGTGCTGCTTCAGTGCTGACCAGGATTGTGTTGGACCTTCTTCGTCCAACTGTGGCTGTCCTAAAACGTTTCTCAGGCAGCGTTTGAGAGATTCCACCAACTGTTCCCAGAATCCTCCCCACCAAGACGCGTGTGGGGTGATGAACTTCCAAGTGATGGCTTGCTGGACGATGTACTTGTGTGTCTTGCTTGCCATGAGAGCTTGCCTGAGCTCCTTCAGCTCTAAGTGCGTGGCATGGAAGGTAGCAGCATTATCAGTGTAATTTGTGCTGGGCACTCCTTGTCTTCCGACAGACCTTTTTAGGGCTTGACGAAATATGTCAGGTGACATATCTGAGCATAGTTCCAGGTATATGGCTCGTGTTGTTGCGCATGTAAATAGAGAAATATACGCTTTCTTCGTAATATGTCCTTGTCTGACATATAATGGACCAGCAAAGTCAATACCTGTTACCGTAAATGGTTTCAGTGGTGAAACTCGTTCAGCTGGTAATGGAGCCTCAGTTTGTTGAGCAACGTGAGCTTTCATCATCTTACAAGGCAGGCAACGGTGTATAACACGTTTAATTGCCTGTCGAGCTCTACTGATCCAGGATTCTGTTCTCAGTTCAGATAACACTATGTTTACTCCAAGGTAATGCAAACGAATGTGAGTCTGCTGGATCAGTTATTGTGTGAAATGATGATGTCCTTCAAGAAGAATCGGGTGGCGTTGATCTCTGGTTAATGCAGCAAACTGCAGCCGTCCATTGATACGAATAAGACCATTATCCAAGAATGGGTTGTAGCGAGCTGTCTGAGAATTACGTGGTAGAGGCATATTGCTGTATAGTGCATGGAGTTCGAGCGCAAAATGTTGCTGTTGAACAACTTGAATCCAGTAAGTGCGTGCTTTGTCCAAATCTGATGCTGTTAGTTCTCCAGACGTTCTGTTTTCTTTCAGTAAGTGCCGTTTAAAGCGAAGTACCCATCCTGTAACTCTTAACAGCTTGAAGTAGCTACTGTACCGTGTAGATGTTAAAATAGGAATCGTTGTTTGTACCATGAAGACTTGGTCTGTTAATTTCTTCTTTCTTGTCAAGGAGTGCTCTTCCGTCTGTAAAATTCGAGGCCACTGTGTTCTGTTCTTTGTTAACCAAGCAGGTCCATGGCACCATACAGAAGCATGGTGAAGTTTATCTGCTGTGGTACCTCTGGAGGTTAGATTAGCTGGATTTTCGTCACCAGGGCAGTGCCTCCACTGTGACGAATTCATTAGTCGTTGTATTTCGGTAACACGGATTGACACAAAGGTTTTCCATCGATTAGGGTCATGTTGTATCCATCCTAAGGCTACAGTTGAGTCAGTCCACAATGTTGCAGACTTGCATTATAGCTCGTGGCCTTACAGAAATAATGAAGTAGTCTTGATCCAAGAAGTGTCGCTAAAAGTTCCAGCCGTGGAAGAGCTATTTTTTTGACGGGAAGTAGTCGGTTTTTACTGCAAACTAAACGGACAGATACCATATTTGTTGTGGTGCACCGTACACAAAGGACTACTCCGTAGGCCTTTTCTGATGCGTCGCAAAAGACATGGATTTCTGGCTCAGTGTTTTCAGATACACCAACCCAACGGGGCATTTTTATGTGTGAAGATGATGGCAATGTTGATACCCACATACGCCAGCGTTTGCTGAGATCAAGGAGTAAAAGCTCATACCATTCAATTCCTCTTGACCAAATTTCTAGAAAAATTATTTTTGCAGTGAGCGACACAGGCGACAAAAAACACAGTGGGTCACAGAATCTAGCAGTGTTTCGTAGTACTTCTCGCTTAGTGGCAGGACGATTTATAACATTGTCGGTAACATTGTTGTGAACAACACTGAGCGTATCAGTCTGTGTGTTCCAGTGGACTCCCAGTACCTCCGTACCTGTAGTGTTTATGACACCTTCTGATTGCCATATTCCAATCGGTTGGCTTGAATTTGTGGCCCACTTTGCCATTGGTAGACTGATCTGTCCCATGAGTGATTTATGCTCACAATATAATTACGGCATTGTCATCTTCAGCACCTGCTACAAAATCATCCATATACATATTATCTTCAACAAGTAAAGCGACTTGCGGAAAATTCGTTTTGTGCATTACAGCAAGTTCTTTCAGCGTAGCTGCAAGAAGAAACGGACTGCAGGTAAGTCCGAAAGGTAGCCGGGTGAAGCGGTATGTAATCCTTTCGTCAGTTGTAATATAGTTTCCCTGTTGATCTACGATTACTTTGTACCAAAAAAACCACGTGATATCTCTATCTTCCCTGTGAAGAACTAACTGTAGAAATGCTTGTTTGATATCGGCAATTAAGGCTACTTGATGTAGACGATATCTCAGTAATATTGGAAGAATGTCAGGAAGTAAATTAGGACATATTTCTAAAGAGTCATTCAATGAACGTACATTCTGGTCGTGCGACGAACCATCAAATACATTCCTCCATTTGATGACACCTAACTTTTCTTTCTTTACTGCATGATGTGGCAGATAAAATGTGTCACGCAGTTTCTGTCGAGAAGGGGTGACTTCCACATGTTTCTTCTTGATGTGTTCTATCATTTGCGCCTCGTAAATTTGTTTCAGTTTCTTGTCCTTCGTAAATTTTTTCTCCAGTGAAGCAAATCTCTTCTCTGCTTGCTGAAGATTATTAGATAACATAACCTTGGGTTTTATGGGGAAAGACACGACTCTTCTTTGGTCTTCGATGCATTAGTATTTTGAGAAATCTTGTAATAACGCCAATTCCTTCTAATTCAGAGTTGTTGTTTCATCTTCTGTGATTCCCATTGTTTCTAAATTCCAGAAGCGTCCTAAAATATCGTCTGTTGTTGTTGCTGTCTCTAAACTGATGTAGTTTGCCGTCACACGGTTACCGTGGTGCTCGATTTGCTTCCACTAAGAATCCAACCAAGAATGGAGGGTACCAGAACAACTGATGACGTTAATCGACTCGGAGGGGAATCTTTAACGATTTCCAATAGTAATCTGCTCCGATAAGAATCTCGATGGGAATATCTTCTGTACCATCCCTTAGGTCCGAAAACTGAAGTCCCTGTGTGCGTACAAGTTTTCTTAAATCGGAAATGCGCGGAAAATGAGTATGTGCTTTCAAACGCAGTCATAGACGTCTTGGAATTAGTCCATGTACCCTGTATGTGAATTCTGCGACTCTACGATGCGTTGAAGTTGCGGGTGGTATTTCAAAGGCGTTGACAGATAGATCACGATGTTCTATAGTTCTTAAACCTAGCTCATCAATCAGGAGCTTGAAAATGAAGCTTCACTGACTACCGCTATCCAGAACGCAGCGAGTAAGTCTGCTTAATCCTGTGAGTCCACTGACCCAGACTTGAGCTGTCTGAAGATAAATAAAACCTGCTGAACTTACGTCGATTCTCCCTACAGATGTAGAGTTAATTTGCTGAGAAGATGAGAAGAGGCAGCAATGTCAGTACGGATAGCTTTGTGATGACTTCTCTTGCACTTAGAACACGAGACCTTGCCCTTCTTACTGCAGTTTCTAGCATTATGACCTCGGTTTAGACACATAAAACAGCGATTATCTTGCTTTAGTTTATCGATACGTTGTTGGCTGTCAGTTACTATGTTGCAGTCTTGGTCCCAATGAGAGCGAGCTTCGCAAAATACGCAATATGGTTGTACCGGTATTTCTCGTTTAGGCTTACGCGGAATTTTCGCTTGCTTTGAATTTATGTGAAGCACTGCTGCAGTGGGCGTCATATTCTGTACGAATCTCTTGTGCAGTGAGAGGACCACGAACTTCTTCTTACAAAAAGTTAAGTAGTTTCAGTACATCTCCTTCCGCTAATTCGGTTCTTCTAGCATGAACGACACATTTCAGCGGGAAATGCACGCAGAATTTTCGGAGTGAGAATTTTACCGTATGCCACGACGTCTTCTGCTAAGGCACGCAGTGCTTGAATACGACGGTTACATTCCAGGAATGTACTGTTCAGCGTTTCAGTTGTCGCTGACTGTACAGGCTTTAGCACATCCAAATAATCGAGGTGCGCCTGTATAATGCGATTGCTATCTCTGTATCTATTCAATAAAATTTTCTTTGTTTCTCCATTCGTGTTTGCCGTTATAGGTATTCCATCGACTAGTACCTTCGGTTCGCCTGACAGTAGGAAAACATGTGTGATTATTGTAGAAAGGGATGGGTCTTTATCAATGGTAGATTCAAATTGGTCGCAGAAGCGGGACCACATTTAGACATCTCCACAAAATGACTCAAGCTTAATTGCTGGTAGCTTGACAGAGTGGAGCGCGTTTGACGTTGTCTATATATTCCTCACAGCTAAGGACGTCTGCATTGTATTCATCGTCAGAGAGAAAATTATGAATAGCGTCATGTAATGAAACGAGCTTCTCTAGAGTTTCTTGAAGACGTTCCCTGTAATGTTCAAATTCATCAAACGGGCTTTCTGTGGTAAGAGCACCAACAGCCGCACAAAACCGCGTAACATTAGTCCACTCCCTAGTTCGCTTTCTTTTGATGTTTGCTAACTGTATCTCTGATTATTATGTCTTACTAAAGACGACTGTTGTAAGATTGTTTTCGAGTGCGCTTGTGAACAGCTTAAACGTTTAACAAGCAGCGTGTGCGCAAATGTAAGTGAACGAAAACCTTTTAATAAAACTAGCTACTCTGAGTGCAAGTTTCAGGCTTGCAATACAAAGACTCAAAAATTGTTTTGAAGCAACCAGTTCATGCGATCATATTAAATTGGAATGGACTTAGCATGTGATGCGGTCCGACGTTGTTTCTTGTTTGCTACAGCGTGAAGTAAGCAGTTAATTGTTGAAATCAGTCAGGAAATCGCAATTTCTTCCCAGGTTTCGACACCAAAATATTACGGACACACAACGCCGTGATTCCAATACAACATTAATTTTATTTCTTCCCAAGGAACGTACATCATGGGATACAAAACATTAATTCAAGGATAATCAGTATCTCCAGAGTGTCTATAATTACAAATATCAACCTGCAACAACAGGTATCGAGCCTTGAAATAATTAATAATAAGGTACTGAGACATTCAGCCCTTTTAAACAGCCAAACGTTATCCCAACCGAAACCAGATAATGAGTTTATCCGAAAACAATAAATGACTAGCCTTATTCACAATTAGATTTAAATAAAACAAAAATTTTATCCCACATAAACAATGATGATAAAGCTGCACTCAAACATCGGGTCTCAACTTACTCATAATTCCTCCCCACACACTAATTACGGCAAAGCTGATGCAGATGACTTTAAACAGTTAAGGAACTTTTTATCCCAAACCTTTTTATCCCAATAAGAAAGTGGCATGTAAACAGCGGAGCTAAAATATTTAATATTTTTTCTTCGTATAGTAATGACGCCAAAAGCTCATGTTAATCTGGTTAATTAGTTAAAGGATTCTTTCATCATAGAACAATAACAACGAAGCTGCACTTTAAAAGCAGCGATCAAATAACTAATAGTTTTTCCACATACAATAATAATGACAAGCGGTTATGTAAATCAGTTAACATCTAAAGAATATTTTATCTGAGAACAATAATACTAACAAAACTGTATTTAAAGAGTAGGGCTCCAATAATTAATAATTTTTCTCACACAATGGGAATGATAAAGGCTTATGCAAAAAGACACCCCATAACAATTATAATGGCAAATTGAACTTAAACAGCGGCGCTCAAAAAACTAATAATTCTATCTCATACAATAGTAATGACAAAAAGTTGTGCAAATCACTTTTTAAGCACTTAAAAATTGAAGCAATAATCTAACTGATGGCTTTATGTTACAACAGGTGAACGTAAGTACAGCCCGCGGCCCCGGCAAAACACTCCCGACGACCTAAACGTCATAGCGCCGCTAAACAGAATACAGGCCAGAAACTCCGAGAGGAGATACATCTTGTAATCTCCCCACGGAAAATTACCCTCTACCACGCAATCATTAATAATGGTCAATCAAATCATCCACATTTATTTACGTTTGAAAAGTATCTGAGCAGATTTTATAGTAATATATGCGCCGACAGCTCGTCGACGCCAAGGTATTTTTCTAGTACGTTTATTCTTTGGAACAACAGAGGTACAGAGATGTATGCTCCATGGTCACTATAGAGAGAGAGAGAGAAAGGAACAGCTTCGGAAAGTATCGGTTGGAAGATTTTCAGATTGCTAAAGGAGATTTTTTATTTACTCTTCTTCGCGCTGAAGCGAGACAGGAAAGTTTGTGCCGCTAGCGTGGTAGATAAAGAGAAAGAAGGACTTGTAAAAGTAAATTGCATGAGACTTAAAATCCACGGAAACGGAACATGTACGGAAATGGATTCAATATACAATTTTCCTCAGAAATAAGGTTTGTGACCATTTTATTCTAGAGTGAACGACGAATGCGTTCTCTGTCTGAATCATTGATGATTGTCTGGGCCCTGTACTTAATTGGGAAGTTTCAGCTGTGACGAAGAGAGCCTGCAATCTCTGAGTTTTATTGAAATCGTCCAAAAAGGCTTCGTCCACATCTGAAATGTTAGATCTGTCGTAAACTGAACGAAGTGTTCAAACGATCAATTTTCCCAACTGAATGCAGCGCTTAATAATAATAACTTATGTAAAGATCTTTTCTAGCAAGCCAGCCGCTGAATATTAAGACGAAGGGCTCCACCAGAGATTCTACTAGGCTGATTTCATGTAACTTATATTTGAACTGTACACAGATAACGGACAGAGAGAGAGAGAGAGAGAGAGCGAATGGAATTCTAGGAGTTACTCAGAATCCTCCCATTAGTATAATTTTTTTGTCTGTCTTTGCACGGATAAGCCTGATAAGGAAACCTAAGCCCTTGATTTTATTGTACAGAATTGTGTGTGAGGGTGAGAGAGCGATAAAGGCGACAGATACACTTCTGTACAGACAAAACATTACACCAAGTTAGCGGCTAGCTGCATTAACACACACACACACATAGACTTTCATCAAAACCAAAGCAGTAAGAGAATTCATTAGAATCTATAACACAAAAGACTGGCTACGAGCGCCCGGTAAAGGAACAAGTGCCATTCAGACATAAGTGTACATGTACGGGACACTGTATCATGTGCTTCCCTTTCCTTTATTATTCTTTAGGCACTGGGAGGTCTAAGCGGGCCGGAAACAGCAGTTAGCCAGTGCGGCCACGACACAAACGAACATTTGAACAACAAGGGCGATACTAACATCATTAGAGCTCACTGTACGGCAAAGGGGCTTCACTACGCGAAATAGCCCGGTTCACGAGAGTTAGTATCAACATACCCCCAAAAGAAAATCTAGCAAGTCAGATACTTCAAACACTAATCAGAAACAAATACTCTCAGATCCACACAAGTCGATCAAGACTTCAATATTAAACAACAGTAAAACCATAACGCGAATCTTTGCGTGGCCATCTTACGCAGCAGATGCTAACATATGTTATTACTAGTTATGTGTCTTGAGCTGACTGCAATCTGGTTTAAAACAACTATACCAGACTCTTATCGCTTTTATTTACAAAGCATCGTCTGTGTTACTTTCTACTTTGGATAGAAACGTTTGATCGTTTTTTGATTGTTTTAGGTTAAAAACAGCGTTTCCTTTATGAAGTTGGTCTGCAAGCTACTTACAGTGTTTCATTACATAATCTGCTCCTTCCCTTCCTGCTAGGAGTGGTTTGTGCCGACAGGCTTCATTTCACATCTGAACTTGGCAGTTTTGCTCATTTTGCGTTATTTTCTGCGCTACACTATTTGCAGTTGACTTTCTTAACTGATTTTAATTCACCACTACCACAGTGTTTATGCTTCTTCTTTTGTTTTCGCTCACATTGTGAGTGTTGCCTACCTAAGAAACGAATTTCTGTGTATGTAGCAGAGAGAGAGAGTTAATGGAATTGTATGTCCGTAGTGATGGGGGGGGGGGGGGGGCGCTGGGAGGGCGGGAGGAAAGACAGGGATGGCCTGGACAATGATTTAGAACAGAATCTAGGAGGAAATGGTAGTGGTAAATGGAGTTTGTGGTTATATGTGTACCTTTAATGTTATATTAAGTAGGTAGTCAGTTTAAAGAGTGTGTGATTTGCCAAGTTGGTCTGATCGTTAATGAGTTGTTTCTTTTTTGTTATGGTTTTTTGGATGTGGTATTTTTTTGTGAGGTTGGGAGGTGTGTTTTGTAGTTGTTTATCCTTATAATTTCCATGACTGTGTCTCTGGTTGTAATTTGATGTTGGTGTTCATGTAAGTGTTCTGCAAAAAGTTGAATGTTTTTCGAGAAGTTCCTTGCAGCGGGATGAAGAAGCCATGTGCATAAAAAACAGAATTCTATTTGAGTCCAGAGACGTTTCACGGTACTGCATTGAATAGATATTTGCATGTAGCACAGGTACAGTTGAATTTAGTGAAACCTAACTTCTAAATGTTGTTGTTTAAAGGTGTCATAACTCTGACTTCAGAGCATTTCTGCTCAAGCTTGAGAAGTTTCTTGGTTCATTTTATAGGAAGTACGAGAAATTAGTTATATGTGGGACTTCAATATAAATTTTTATATGATTGTGCAAAGAAAAGAATGTATCTCCTAAATTCATATGATCTGATGCAGATTGTGATTTTTCCAACTAGGGTGCAGGGGAACAGTAGCAAAGCCATAGACAAAACTTTTACTTATTTTTAATTACTAAATGGACGTTCTGATAGCAAAGGGGTGAATGGGCTTCCATACCTTGATGCACAAATTTGAACACCAAATGGGTTTTGTACTCAAACAAATGTCACATTTAATTACAAACTATGTAGGAAAGTTAATCCAACAGCAATAGAGAGTTTTTCAAACATTGTCAAGCAACAAGAATGGCAGGATGTTTATACTGCCGATAACATAGATGACAAATATAATGCTTACCTTAACTCATTTCTAGTGCTCTATGAGATTTGCTTTCCATTAGAACGCTCTAAACGGGGTATTAGCAGTAAAAGGCAGTCTGGTTGGCTAACTGGTGGGATAAGTATATCATGTAGAACGAAGTGGGAATCATATGAAATGTTAGAAATGGTCACAATCAACCTGCGGTAGCCCATTACAAGCTGTACTGTAAGGTGCTTAAAAATGTTTTTAGGAAGGCAAAGAGTATGTGGCATGCAAATAGAATAGCTAACTCACAGGATAAAAATTGAACCATATGGTCAGTTGTGAAGGAAGGGTCTGGTCATCAGCACAAGGTCGACGATATAAAGTTAGTTAGTAATACAAATATTTATGTTACTGATAATTCAGATATATGTACAGTATTTAACGATAATATTCTAAACATTGCTGGTGAATTAGATAAAAATTTAGTTTCTACAGAGATTCATATAACTCTCTTGGCAAATGCCTTTCCCAGATTGATGTCTGAAATACTCCTCTGTGATTCAGACAAGCGGGAGACTGAGTCAATAATGAAAACACTGAAGACTAGGAAATCTCATGGAGTGCCTAGCAGAGTATTAAACTATTGTGCTGCACATTTTAGCCCTGTATTTAGCCATACATGTAATTATGGGAATGGCCAGTTTCCTGAACGATTAAAGTACTCAGTAGTAAAGCCGCTTTATGAAATGCGACAAAGAGTGAAGGTAGATGATTTGAGAACTATTTATATGCCTTCAGTGTTTGCTAAAGTTATTGAAAGGGCTGTGTATGTAAGGACAGTTATCAATTTATACCACACGATTCGCTATCAAACTGAACAACTGAAAATGTTATATTCTATTTTCTCTGTGAGGTATTGGATGAGATACACAAAAGTTTTCGAGCGCTAGGCATAGTTTTTAATTTAACTAAGACGTTTGATTGTGTCAATCAAAATTTGGACCATTACAGAATACAGGGAGTAGCTCACATTTGGTTCAACTCTTACTTTAGCAAGAGACAGCTGAAGGTCACGGTGTTGAGAATGGCGGTGATGTGGGGTCTGAGTGGGGTATGGTCAAGTGGGGGGTGAGCATAGATTCAGTGTCGGAGGTGACTCCCCCCCCATTCCTTATTTATATAAATGATATGCCCCCTAGTATTATGGGTAACTCTAAAATATTTCTGTTTGCTTATGACACTAGCTTGATAGTAAGGGATGTTGTGTGTAACATTGGCTCGTTTTCAAAGAGTGCAGTTCATGACATAAGTTCATGGCTTGTAGAATATAAACTAACGCTAAATCACAGTAAGACTTTGTTTTTACAGTCTCTCTAACACACAATTCAACAAAACCTGACATTTTACTTTCGCAGAATGGGCATATGATCAGTGAAACTGAACAGTTCAAATTTCTAGGTGTTCAGGTAGATAGTAAACTGTCGTGGAAAGTCCACGTTCACGATCTTGTTCAAAGACTTAATGCTGCCATTTTTACTATTTGAACAGTGTCTGAAGTGAGTGATCATTCGACACGAAAATTGGTCTACTTTGCTTATTTTCGTTCGCTTATATCATATGGTATTATATTTTGAAGTAACTCATCCCATTCAGAAAGGAATATTTTTGGCTCGGAAATGGGTTGTTTGGGCAATAAGTGGTGTACGTTCACGAACCTGTTGTCGACCCCTGTTCGCAAGTCAGGGTATTTTCACATTGCTCCCTCAATATATATACTCCTTACTGTAATTTCTTGTTAACAATGTTAGCTTATTCCCAAGAATAAGCACACTCCACTCAGTTAATACTCGGCAGACTCCAAATCCGCATTTGGACTTCATTAACTCTTATGCAGAAAGATGTGCAGTATACTGCTGCATTAATTTTCAATAAGCTACCACTAGAACTCTAAAATCTTAGCATAAATCCATGCGATTTCAAATCGAAACTGATGAGTTTCCTCATGGGTTACTCCTTCTATTTTGTCAAGGAGTTTTTTGAAAAATTAAGCTGATTATTGTTGCATTGTTGATTGTATTCACTTAAACTTATGGATTGACGTTTTTAGAGCTCATAAAAATTTTATTTTTACCTGTCATTACTTTTATGTTGTAATTTCAGGTACTGACACGTTCCATGACATAGGAGATTTGCTCCTGAATTTGGTCCTATGGAAGTTGACGTGTAAATATGTAAATGACCTCCTGGCTTGACCCATGTATCTTCCATCATATGTATTGCATTTCAGTTGGTATGTTCCTGATTTCTGACGCAGATCAGTTTTTCCTGTTGTTTTTGGTTAATACTTTTGAATTGAGTTGTTCGTTTGGTGTGCTGTTTCTATGCCTTCTGTTTTGAAAATATTGGATATTCCATGTGTGTGTTTATGGTTGTATGTCGTTGTGTACCATCTTTTACTTTCTGTTTCTTTCGCAGTTTGTGTTGCTTCTATTCTTATATTTTGTGTATTTGTTTGTGTGTGACGTTGTCCTTGTGTTGGTAACTGTTGGGTGTTTTCTCTTTCCTGTTTCTTTATTTTCCTTTTCAGCTTTGTTACTAAGTTCTCTTTGTACCCATTGTTTGTGGTTATTTGTATTATAGTATTCATTTCTTTTTTGTAATTGTCTGTATATAATGGTGCTGTGTTTAGTCTGTGGAGCATGTATCTAAGTGATGCCTGCTTTTGATTATTGGAATGTTTTCTTGTCAGAAAACTACAGATTACAAGAAGACAGGACTATATGAAACATCACGCAATTGATTCAATACATAAAAGGCATACAAGTTCCAGGCACAGCCCTCCTCCTGTCATCTGATGTAGAGAATTGGTATTCCAATATAACAATAATTGAAACAATATACATTATAGATCCAAATCTTAAGACACATTGTACAGCTCCAGAGGAAAACATGAAAAAAACATTCTGGCTTCTAGAGCTAATAATTGAATAAAATTATTTTCAGTTCAATCATGAATTCTATGTACAAAGTGAAGGATTACCAGTGGGATCTCCTGTATCTGGAACCATAGTAAACATATTTATTAACCATTTTTAACAGATTATATTTAACATAACTGTGTCATAAAGATACAACATCCTATACTGGACTATATATATGGGTGACATCTTGTGCCTGATAGATAACAAACAATAAATATTACCAGTGACACATATACAAATTCTGTTCATGATAAGATACATTTAACAATAGATAAAGAGCAAAATAGACAGTTAAATTTCGTGGACATCACCATAAAGATTCAAAACAACCAACAAACCTTTGTCTTATACTGAAAACTGACAATAACAGACACAGTTATAAATGAGACATCAGAACATCCCAATTCTACACCCAACTGTCACCAACACAAGTACAAAGTCACACACAAACAAGTACACACAATATAAGAATATAAGCAACACAAAGTGTGAAAGAAACAGAAAGTAAAAGATGGTACACAAGGACATACAACCACAAATACACACACAGAATATCCCGCATTTTCAAAAAACAATGCATAAAAATAGCCCACCAAACCAACAACTCAATTCAGAAATACTTCCCAAAAACAACAGGAAAAACTGATGTATCAGAAATCAGGAATATACTAACTGAAATGCAATACATGTGATGGAAGATACATAGGTCAAACTAGGGGAACGTTTGACACCAGATACAAAGAACATTAAGAACATGGAAGTATAAGCCAAATCATTCAACTTTTGCAGAACAAATACATAAACACCAATATAAAATATCAGCATAGACGTGGAAATTATCAGGATAAACAACAATTAAAAACACCTCCTGACCTTAGAAGAAAACTACCACATCTATGAAACCTTAACAGTAAAGACACAACTCATAAATGATCAGATGAAATTGGCAAACCAACACTCTTTAAACTGATTGACCACTTAACATAACATTAAAACATATAACATTAGAAGTACACATATAATCACAGGCTCCTCCTAGATACTGTGCTAAATCACTGTCCAGGCCATCCCTGTCATTCCTCCCTCCCACCCTCCAACCCCCCTTGCACAAGGAAATCTTTCCTCTCACATCTCTGCCTACATACAAGACAATTTCACTAACTCGCTCTGTCTCTCTCTCTCTCTCTCTCTCTCTCTATCTTTCAATCTCTCTCTCTCTCTCTCTCTCTCTCTCTCTCTCTCTCCCTCATACACAGGCACAAAATCGTTTAGTAGTTTGGCAACAATCACAACGTTGACAAAAAAAACGAATAGGAATAAACACTGTGGCAACGATGAATGAAAAACATTTAGAAAAGTCACCTGCAAATAGTGCAGCGCAGGAAGTAATTCAAAATGTCAAAAACAGCCAAATGCAGATGTGAAATGAAGCCTGTCGTCACGAACCACTGCTAGCAAGAAGGGAAGGAGCAGATTATGTAAAGAAACACCGTAAGTAACTTGCAGACCAACTTTATAAAGAAAACGCTCTTTTTAACCTAAAACAATCAAAAAATTTGAAAACGTCTGTATCAAAATTAGAGAATAACACGGACGATGCTTTGTAAATAAAATCTAAACGAGTGTGGTGTAGTTATTTTTAATCAGATAGCAGTCAAAAATCTATAATAACAAATAGTAAAGCCAGCTTCACTAAAGGTGTGTGTGCATGGTTTGGGAACTTATGGGTGCCCAACGGCGAGGTTATCAGCGCCCTGCCATCGATGAAAACAAACGAATGTGGATAAGAACGAAAACTGTCGTACACGCATGCAAACGAAACGACCACAGCATGACTATCGCACAGGCACCCTTCCATGCATTAAAACCAATGTGGAGACCAGATAGCTAATCAAGAAATTAAAAAGAAGGGAAAACAAAACACAAAAGAGCTAAAAGAACAGCACAGGGAAATGAGACTGGCTGACAAATTACGAAAAAATGTGGTTGAGCCAGCCACCCCGTTGACACATTAAAAATATCTCCCCAAAATCCTGTTAAAATGTGGACAACTTACTGAAATTTAAAACCCGAACCACAGTCGTTTGAGCATTGCATAAAATAGACTGCAGATCCGCTGGCAAATCCGCTGCAGTCCGCTGGTCAGCAAATAAAATGCAGTCCAATAAAATTAGGTGTACCGTGATCTGCACGCCACAAGCACCACACATCGGAGAATTCTCTCACCGGCGTAAAAATCGGTGCGTCCTAGAGCTTGTGGCCGATGCGAAGACGAGAAGGGTGACGTCGTTCAGTCGACGTGGCTAGAAGGAAGTACAACACGGCCGAGTTGTGGGCTTGATCACACGGAGCTTGTTGTGGGTCACTTCTAGCCACTCATGTTCCCAACGACACACGACTTTATACCTCAACAGCGAGGTGAAGGCATGCAGTGGGCTAGCACACTGAAAGATCTGATGGCCACGACACGCCTCCTCGGCTGCTCGATCAGCCCTTTCATTCTCCAGAATTCCTGCGTGCCCTGGTACCCAGCAGAAAGACACCTGTTTGGGACATTACTCAAGTTAGAAAGCCTCACTCATGTTGCCTAGAGCATAAGTTCATGTCTTCATGGCGGAACAGACCACCAGTAACCAGACCAACCAGAAATGGCCGGCGAAACAACAAATTCACAGAATGACGGCACCTATTCTACCAAAGGTGCTTAACATGGTGAGTCCACTTTACATTAGGGAACCAAACCACCTAGAGCCATGTTCAAGATAACAGTCACACTGAAAACATGCTTACAAGATGAGACAGTGCATCAGACGGGCCTCGTACAACTAACATGGACACTCTCACCCACTCTCACCTGGCAGAACAAGTCATCAGAATATCTGGGGGTAAGAAAATACCATACCAGCGGAACATACTAGCCACTCCTCAGGAATCACCCAGGACAGCCGGCGCCGTGAAGGACGAAGGAAGCATCCGCAGCTCACCTGTGTCCATTGCTAACTCCTTGCTATCCCTAGCCATTCCACTCACAAGGAGAAGCCACGTTGTTGGAATAACAGGTTTACTTCAAACTTTGTACAAGTTTAGTGGGCCATTGCTCTGGCAAATCCAGGAAAATCGCAAGAGAAGTTTTACGCGTCTGTTTTGTAACTGATATATTTGTACGTAAGTACCAGACGTTAGAAAAAATGTGCAAACGTGTGTGATATCTTATGGGACTTAACTGATAAGGTCATCAGTCCCTAAGCTTACAGACTACTTAACCTAAATTATCCTAAAGACAAACGCACACACACCCATGCCCGAGGGAGGACTGGAACCTCCGCCGGTACCAGCCGCACAGTCCATGACTGCAGCGCCTGAGACCGCTCGGCTAATCCCACGCGTCCCAGACGTTAGAGTTAATGGTTCTCACATAAATAAAAAAAATGTGGTTAGTGTTCGAGCTGCGTAAGACGAAACAATGAAAAACTGAATTTTTAATCTATAGTTTTTTCATCATTGGCTATATTATTTAAATCATATGACATTTTAGAGGTAGTGTAATTAAAAATAACCGTGTGTATTTGCATGAAGTTCAAGTGAATTTCGTTTTATTTTGATGCTTACTGTTATTAATAAAATTTTATGACTATAACAATCATATTTATCACTATCGACAACTAAATGAAGAAACGAATAGAGTTTTGTATGTGAGTCGTGATTTGCGAAATCCCTCATACATGAAACCTGATAAGGTATCTGGAACTACCTTGTATCTCGACGCTTTGAGCTGCAGACACAGAGGCAGGCCCCATTTGGCAGTTAACCTGCGTAGTGGTGAGACGTTGCTAACGTAGCAAGAACGAATAGTGTAAGTGCAATTCTTTTTAAAATCACAGAATTTACAATTGTAGTACAAAAGTGAAGGTTTGAACAGGAGTCGAACTATTGACTCATACACATTCGTTTTACGAAGTTCACACGCTAACCACCTTACCACCATGAACTCTAACGTCTAGCGCCTACGCACAGATACATCTGTTACATAACACACGCGTAAAACTTCTCTTGGGATTTTCTCGGAACTGACAGAGTAGTGCACCTTAGTACTTGCGTATTACGTTGTTTTAATGGCCTACTAAAGATGTACAAAGTCTGAAGTAAATCTGTGATCAAAAATTCCTGGCCTCCCCTTGTCAGAGACGACCAGCTTACGGCACTCCGCTGCAAGCCAAGCGCGCAATGGAAAAGAGCACAAAGTGCCCGGATCGAAATATTGCACTCGAGCCATACGACTCACATACTTCACTGCGTGCCAGTTCCGTCATGATGCTGCTTAAAGCTGAAGCAGTCACTTACAGGCGTCTAGTGTGATAATACATCGCAAAACGAGCACAAGACAACGAAAACAAAAGTGTATTCGAATACAAATTTTAAAAATTCGCTGTCAACATCTCAAAGCTGTCAATGATTGCTGTTAATGAATAAAACGCTGCACATTGACAGCAGCAAAGAACTCTATCTATATCCACACATATTTGTGAAGCATGCCAATATTTGGAGAAAACGTCATAAAAATCTGAATTTTTGAGACAAGCATACAGTAATGTAGAAGGACTCTGAATGAAGGTACTTAACTCAGCACCTCGGCACACTTCAGGACAAGTAACATGCCTTAAATTTCAATTTCTTATGGTAGGTATGTCAAGTTACTTAGCAAAAGATGCACCATAAATGAGTTCATTTTTACAAAATCACCTTTTTTGTCAGTTGCTACACTCTTACGTAATTCGATTTTTTACAAAGTGCCTCGCCTATTCTGTCGTGGTTGAATTAGGATGTATATTCTTCCTCATCGCCAAGGTTTGTTTCAATGGTCTATTACTTAAACCGGTAGTGAATAAATGCATTCTAAGACAGTACGTTGTGTGCCTTATGTTTCTCCAAGTGATTCCTGTTTTGTTTGTCGGACTGCAACAGAGATACTTTCATATCTTCGTTTATCCATTGCTCGAATAAGACTTTCGTTTTCACCCCTTTTTTATTTTGCGCTTGATAGTCTCTCACTCCGACAATATTGAAGCACTGAATCTCTGCGTTCCTCTCTTGTTCGCTGTGGCTGAGTCGCTCATCAGTCTTGGAATGACTATTGTGGACGCTTAGGTTGAAGGAAGCTAAGTGAGGTCTCTGGGCTACTCCAGGTCTGAGATGACTGCCCACAATAATTATTAAACTCAATACTATACAAACGGCTAATGTGCTAGTCCGTATGACTATGCACCGGTAGCGTCGTTCGGTGCAATTTTTTCTTATGGGACTGAGCAGATGTTCCACAGTTACACGACCATTTAGTGCTGCGGTCATCTGGCCTAGGACAGCCACGAGAGATGAGACTAGTGGCATTTAGGAAACTCAGATTTTCCTTGGGCAGGATTTCGAAACGCAGGCGCGGTAGGTAAATTAACTGACAGGTGGTTTTTGGAATTGTGGTTCCGATAATAGTGACAGTCAACCGGAAAGTGGAGCCTAAAATGTGCACTGGCTACCTTTCATTAGCATTACCTGTCTTTGCAGCTCTATGAGCTGGGCGTTGCCGAATTCCCGATTTCATTTTTATTTTCATGATGCCGTTCGTTCACTTGCACTGCACATTGCATGTTGTGTATTGAGAAGCATTTTATGAAAATTGATAAGGTAGTGTCTTGTATCGCACATCACAAGAAGGGTAGATGATATTTATTTTTGATGGTCACATCGTTATTTCTAGTAGCAACAAATTGCAGTGCAGACGAGCGTTCCGTGCGCACCGCAGTTTTAATTACCATTAAAGCTCATACCCACTGTAAGGCACAGTGGTCGTCAGAATGTATTTCTCATCACTTTAGAGGCTTAATAACCGTTAAAAATTTCAATAAAGTACAACCTCGTCAATTTTCAAGCAATTTTGTAAAAAGGTCAGATGCGTTGATTTTCATGTTCATGTTCATTTAATTATAATAACAGTTCTGGCACGATAATTGTTTGCAAAGGCTGCAAATAAAGATTAGCAATACTCAGGGCCCAAAATGTAAACTGAGTCATTTGTTTTGCAGTGAGATAACATACGTAAATTTCATTGAAAGTGGATAGATTTGCTTCAGACGAATTGTTTGATGTACCGGCTAGCCTGGGCATCGTAGCGTACAGCTTGGACTCCACATATCTCCGTGCAAAATTAAATTTCTACACGTTGCTGTTGCCCTGAACTGAGGTTTTCATATTTTGCTAAGCTTCAAGTTCCAGCGGGTTAGACTACTCGTTGGATCCTTTAATCGTAGAAGCCATTTTCGTGCGTCCTGATATCTTTATGACCCTAAAACGCCTCCAATACAGAGAGCAACGAAAATATGTGGTACCAAAAATACCTCCATCATTTCCTTTTCTGAAGTTGATTAGTTTTCTCTCTGCTTTGTTGAGTTGCCTGGAAGCCTAGGCTATAGGGTGTTCCTTTCTATTCACCTCTTGGCTCAGGACGGAGCCGATGACATGTTTGCTTGAATCATAGGACGAAGTACACCGTTGTTGACAGTCTGGAAAAATTACAAAACTCGTGATTACTAATACCTTTAACCGTTGAAATTCTTTTTGATAATCGGGAGTCCAGTTAGCTTTCACACGTTTTTAACAAACACATAAGATGTCTTGCTGTTTCTGCATAATTTGGAATGTATTTCCTATAGAAATTCGCAATTCCAAGTTATTACTGCACTTCTTTTACCGTGCTAGGAGTCGGAAAATCTTCTATTGCTTGTACAAGTCGTGGGTCTGTACGTGGCCCGTCCTGTTCAATAATGTGACCTAAATGGCGGACTTCCTGAAATACAAAGTGACGCTTATGCAAGCTGACGGTTAGATGTGCTACACGAAACACTGAAATACTTCCCGTAGGAGCACCATGTGCTCCCGGATGTTTTTGGAGCGTACTATTACGTTACCCAGATTATTTGGCATTGGTCGGATTTAAGGCCTCGTAGAACGCCGTCCAATAAGCGCTGGAAAATGGCTGGCGCTTTTTTCAGACCTACAGGTATCCAGAGATACTGGAAGTGTCGAAATGCTACTGAAAATGTTGTCTTAGACCGGTCATCTAGTAATAGCTACTGTGCAAATCGCTGATGGCGAAATAACGGCATTGCCTCCTCCGTCTAATGTACGATGTCTGTTGAAAAAACTCCGGAACTTTGGCGCCAACATTTTTCTTCGCTTACCTTTTACTTATTGTGCGTGGTCTCCTTCTAAATATCTTCTCACAATTGATGCACGGCTCCAAACGCCGTTCCCACTTCCGGCAGCAGTCTTGTTGGATCGTGCGAATTGCCATCTGGCTCAAATGGCTCTGAGCACCATGGGACTTAACTTCTGAGGTCATCAGTCCCCTAGAACTTAGAACTTCTTAATCCAAACTAACCTGAGTGCCCGAGGCAGGATTCGAACCAGCGACCGTAGCGGTCTCGCGGTTCCAGACTGTAGTGCCTAGAGCCGCTCGGCCACTCCGGCCGGCAATTGCCGTCTGCGAAGTTTCTTTTATGTCGTCTATAGTTGAAAATCATCGTCCATTCAACGGGATTTTCAACTGGTAAATAAAAAGAAGTTTTCAGGAGTCCGGCTGGAGACTTCGGAGGATGAGTCAGCACAGTGATTTCTTCTTTCGTGCAATAGTCAGCACCAACGGGAATGAATGTGCGGGTGCGTTATCGCGATGCAAGAGCCATGAGTTTTATCGTCGCATTTGAAACCATTTCCTTCTCACATTTTCTCGCAGACGTCGCAAAACGTCCCGATAGTATTATCGATTAACAGTTTGCCCCTGTGGCACGAATTCATGCCGAACTAATCCTTGAAAATCGAAGGAAACTGTCAGCATAGCTTTGACATTTGACATGACCTCATGAGTTTTTCTTGGTCTTGGAAGGGCTTTGCCGACCAACTGTGAAGACTTAACATTGGTCTTAACACCATAACCCTGGATCCACGTCTCATCATCACTAATGATTTTCTTAAGAAACATTTCGTTCTCATTTGCGCAACCCTAAAGCTCTTCACAAATTGCGACGCGAAGGTTTTTCTGGTCTTCACACATGAGCCATGGGATGAACTTCGTGCAACACGATGCATTCCAAGATACATACAGGATTTGTTGGCACAATTCAACTGACATGTTACATCCTTCTGCAATCTCTTGGACAGTCAATCATCGATTGGCATGTACAATTTCATTGTCGTTCCTGACATGGACGTCGTCGGTAGACATCGAAGGGCGTTCAGAACGAGGGTCATCTTTAACTTCCATCTGGCCATTTTTAAACCGTGTGAACCACTCGTAACACCGATTACGGCTTATGCGGTCATTACTGCTGGCTTGCTGCACCATCGGTGTCTCTCTGTTAACGTTTTCTTGAGTTTCACGCAAAATTGAATGTTCCTCTAACTCTCTCATTTCGAAATTCGCAAACTGCGCAACACAACGTTCCACTCAATAAAGTACTAAACAAGAACTGACAGATGTACAACAATGAAACCTCAGTCAGTTACATATAAAACACAGGTGTTGGTAGAGATGCCAGCCGCATTTCGCTTGAAAACTCCATTGGCGCGAAATTGTGAATGCTGAATTATTCGAACATACTTCGTATTTGATATTAGGCGTATACATCGAGCTGACGGTTCCCTGACTTAGAAACCTGTAATCGCAGCAGAACCCATAAGCGTTTTCTCATTTGAAGACTTCTTGGGGAAAATTACTAAGGCTGCTGACCAGGGCTAGTACTTTCTTCTACGTTTCCATCCTAAAGCAGTTGCTCTATGAACTCATCTTTTATCATTTGAAATTTGTGGGAACAAGGCACTGTTTCTTGTATACTGTTGGCTCGTTCCCAGTAATAACCGGCAGATCAGTACCTACGTTCATTTATGGCAACCTTCCAGTACCTTTCGGTATCGTATCCCTCGAGCCGACCCTAAGAGGCGTGTAGGCAGTTTAATCGGTTTACCTGACGTCTCTGGTGTTCTCAGCGGGAGCTAGGATCTATCAGCCTTAAAGATACAGGTACTTATAAATGGTGGAAAAATTGAAATTTTGTTTATGACGTTAGTCTTTCCTGATTTCATTGATATATACATTATACGATTTAAAATGAAAAATGACCTATATATACCAAATTTTAAAGTTACGGTCATGTATACCATCACGCCCCCTTTATTTCTATTACAGAAACCAGTATTATGTCGAAAAGAACTGTGAACTTCCTGTTTCCAGCGATCATAAGTATGATATATTGTGTATGTTGGTAACAGTGCAGGTTTCTAGTGTCTGTAAATGATTATCTCTGCTAGTATTTACTTTTGGTTAGCTGAAGCAGTTTGTTCACGTGTTACTGAATGTTTGTTGCCCAAGTCCTACATATATTCGTGGAAGCAAGTATCCTTTAGCGTGCAATAAATGCTAACTAGGCCACTCATCGCGAAATTCAATAAAAGGAAATTCCGTGGTAACCAGTTCAAAAACAAAGCAAGCCACACTGTGAAAGTAACCTATGTAGACCTATCAGTTTTTCAGGGAAGAAACACCCACATACCACGCCTCCTTGTGATTCAAATTTTTGTGTTAACAATGACGCTGTTTGTAGTGGATTTGTTGTTATTGATGTGGGCATCTTATCTTCTTTGATAAAGGAAGTGGCGAAATGTAAACCATGTAATGGTGTATGCTTTCTGGAAATAACTGAACAACAAAATAGCAGAAATAATTTTAAGGTCAAAATTAGTTGTTCTGTGTAGATCCTGCACTAAATATACCTCGAAAATGGCTTAGAACATTGTGTATATTGAATATGATGTGAATCTGAAGTTAGTGTATGCAATGCCTGCAGTAGGAAAAGTAAAAAGGGCTGCTCAGACATTGTGTGGTTTGATGATCCTTCCTCCTCCTCCCACTGGGTTCAGCAAGTCCTTAAAATACTTTTAGGTACCTTGATGGTTGTGTCTAAAGCATCTATGAAACATCAGTAGAAGAAACTGTGAATATTAGTGGAACCTGTGATATTGCTGTTGCACTTGATTTGACATTCCAACGTTTAGGACATCGTTCCTTGAACGGTGTTTTAAGTGCTACTGTTCTGGAGAACGGAAAATTTGTTGATGTTGAGTGCTTATGTAAGTACTGCCACACCTGTCATGGTAACACGACAGATATATTGAACATTATTGTTCTAAGAATTATGATAGTTACAGTGGAGATATGGAGTGTGATGGAGCTGTAAAAATAGTTCAGAGGTCGGTGCCCATTTATAGCGATAGATATACGAAATACCTAGGTAATGGGGACTCTAAAGCTTCCAATTAAATCTGTGAGTTGAATGTTTAGGGTGATACCTTGGTAACAAAACTGGAATGTTGTGGACATGTGCAAAAGAGGATTGGTGCTAGGTTGGGGAATCTACGAAGAGAAATGAAAGAAAAGTTACTATCTGATGAAAAATCTCTGTCTGACCGAGGCAGGTTGACAGACACTGAAATAGACCTTCTTCAGAGTAATTATGGACTGGCCATTAGAGGAGCTGCACCTCTGAAAGATGTTACAGCAATGAGAAAAGCTGTATGGGACACCTACTTTCATATGTTGTCCACAGAGGAGCACTCTGTTCACAGACTTTGCCCTAAAGCAGTAGATTCTTAGTGTGGTTACCAAAAAGCAAAAGAAAGGGGTCAAATATACCATCATAAGCATTCTCTTCCTGAGCCTGTTATAAATGAAAAAATCAATTTCTAGAGACGTGAGTGACCCTGTTTTGCTTAGTAATTGTCTTCATGGGGGTACTCAGAACACAAATGAAAGTTTCAACCATTGCATGTGGGAAAGATTACCCAAGAATGTTTTTGCAGGACTAAATATATTAAACGTTGGTGTATTAGATGCAGTGATATGTTTCAATGAAGGACTGATAAGAAGGTTAAAAGTCCTGAGAAATTTAGGCATAAAATGTGGCTCTAATATGGAAGATCAATTGCTTGCATGTGACAGACGTTGGGTGCATGAAGCTGAAAGATTCGCTCTTCAAGGTAGTAAAAGGGTAAGAACTGCTAAAAGCAATGCCAAGAGGAAGCTTGAAGTTGAAGGAATGGTGCAGGATAAAGACCATGCTTTAGGAATTTTCTGAGGCACAGTTTAATTGGATTCACATCTTCATTAGCAATTTGCCACAAGTTCTATTTTTCAGAATTCAGGTAGATATATTTGCTAAAGTTTATGAGGCATTGCTGTAACTTGCAGCAGTCCATACTTGTGTAGTAGATGTAAGCTTTATTGCAGAATCAACTAAATTATAAGAAAAAAAAAACATTTTCATTAAGAAAAAATTATAAAAATTTAAATGTAAGATGTGATACTTTTTATCCTTGTAACACACATAATAAGTGGAATAAATACCTCAGCCATCATGTCATGCATATCTGGTAGAATTTGGGTCTCCTTCAAATATATAGCAATGGATTAAATGGTACCTCAATTTGTGGAAGCATTTTGGGAAAAACAATTACATCAATTTCTTTGTAACTTTTTTTACTAACACTGAAAAGGTTCAAAAATATTCAAAATACTTCTAATTTGTTTAGAATGTGTGCTGAAATACCTGATATCGACAAAACAATTTGTAAAACATGTACATTATAAACATGGCCTTAAGGAAATAGCTGTTGATTTATACATAATATTCAGCTGGAAAAGTTGTAACGTCCCCTTAGAAAAATTAATGAATTACTGTGCTGATAACCTGTTACTTTATTTGATTTTCAAACAGCTGAGCAGAACTGAACGTACTCAGACATTTCGCTCTTTACCTGTTCTAATCAACACCAAACTGACACAATATTTTTAGCGCAACTCAATCTGACTTTCAATAATCCCTACAAAAGAATGGCCCTTACTAACATTAACTATACCTTTCACAAATCACTTACTTCACAAAAATCTTCGTTACTCGAACTACTGCAATACAGCGAGCGCCACTACTGCCAGCTAATTAAAAGATTCAAACTACTGACTGAAGACACCAACTACTGATAGGCATACTTAGCAAATGAAAGATTTTGATAGAGAACAAAGAACAAACAATGTATTTCAATGTATTTACCTTAATGGTGTTCAAAAGTCATTATATATATATATATATATATATATATATATATATATATATATATATATATATATATATATATATATCAATCCATGATCGCCCACTTTCAAAATTCCCCCCACATCCACCACTGTTGGCAGCTCACCTCCAACTGCGCAACGCTATGCGCTGTTCACATCCAGCTGCCCAACACTACGATGGCAGACAACAATGCAAACTAGCCACAGACTGGACACAGCAAAGCCAGTGATTTTCTTACAGGGCGCTATGTGGCGTTACCAATAAGAAAACCTAAACAGCCTACTTACACAGCCCCCATGCTCCCCACAAAAAAAATTTACAAATTGTTTTGGCCAGTGGCCAATACAGATTGGAAAAAATTTTCATAATTACAATAACAGAGAGTTCAAATGCACACACTTATTGATACAATGTTGGTCAGAAGCTAAAATTTTCTCACAGTCCATAAAGACAGTACTGATCGTTCATCACAGTAAAATAGCAGTGTTTTTCTCGAAGTCTGAGCAGTAAAATAAAATGCACATGGAAGTAGTGGATTTCCATGCAGTCTTGAAGAAGTAGTGTGGTCCTTCCAACGGAAAGACACTGCTGACTCTTTACATGCAGACAGGTAATGGGCCACAATAGAGCAATCCCATTGTAGTCCTTGTAGAGATAATGGTATTGGTGGGCATCTAGAGGTGCAGACCCACTATAGTCCTTGTAGAAATAATGGTATTGGTAGGCCATCAAAGATGCGGACCCACTGTAGTCCTTGTAGGGACCATCGAAGAGTCTTGTGGAGAATATAGCAAGTCCATAAACCACCACTTGTGCACTCACAAAGTTTTTGGAATTGTCCTTAGAAGTCTTGCAGACAATATAGCAAGATCATAAATCACCACTTGTGCACTCACAAAGTTTTTGGAATTTTCCTTAGAACCAGCAATGCTGTTAATCAGTCCCTTGCTGAATTATTAACACATGTCCAAACACTAACAGTCCTCTTTTTTTCACATATTGCGCATATACTATGACCAACAGAAATATATGCAGTGAAATGAATGCGTACCAGTTACTTAATTTGATGAACTGGTGTCAATTACAATTTTATAACATGAGAATACAATAACAAAGGTACAAAATACATCATTAAAGAATATAACAATACAGATAGCATTTGTAGTAACAGGGGCTTTACAAAAGAATAGAAATAACATATACATCAGTGTTACAGGAATTATGACATAAGTACAAACATAAAAGATCAGAATAACGTTTGAAACATCAACTTCACACACGAGCAACAAAATAGAACAGATAAATAATGTCTAAACATCTTTACAAAGTAAATAACATAGTATTAGAAAAATTCTACAACATAACTCTCATCACCTAAACACATAAAGACAGGAAAAACACAAATACACAAGGGTACACAAACACATAGCAGAATAACACAAGAGGAAAGCGCAGGGTTTGTTTTCAGTGTACCATTGGATACTGCAGTCCAACCCAAAACTTCATTCCACAGATCTTTCCTCTTATTTCAGCATTTGCTCCTGCTAATAAAAATCCTATCTAACCCTGTTAAATAAATATTTCTCATTTTACAATACTAATTTTTTGCCCAAATCTTATTCATATAACTTCTCAATGCATTCTTTCCCTATTCTTTATAGTTAGTTTCTTATATAGTATCCCCCCTCTTAAGCTAACTTGAATCTACTGAGCTTAGATGCTAAACTAAGGGACTAGGCAATGCAGCAGTACACAACAATTAACACAAACAGCAATGACAAAAAAATGCAAATTGGCAAAGCAAGCAGCAGTATATCTAAATTAGCAAAGCAAATGCAACATTACAACTAATATGAGCCAATGTTATGCAACAAGATAAATAAATCAGTAGTAAAACTGGCTTAACAGAGTAATACAAAGTGAAATTTAGTAGCACTATGCCTGGCAAACAGCAACAGCAAATGCTATAACTTATATGTCAACATGACAATGCTCAAGATAAAAAATTATTACAGTAATGGTGGCCATGTCTAATACCTATGTCACATCTTAACACTAGAGTGATGCATCACCTTGATTTAATCAAGCAGACAAGTTACCAAACCGTTAACAAAATTATTTTTGCAATTCCTGTGAAGGGAAATGTCTATTTGTGCACTCTTTTTATGAAAGTATATCATAAAATTATTCTTTACTGGGTCTGTAGACAGAAAATAGTGTATTAGTACATCTATTAAATTATATTTTAACCAATGCTGCAGTGCAGCCAGAAACTAAATGTTAAACAAAATGAGCAAATATTTACAAAGGAAGGTACGAAACATCATTCACTAGCCATATGGCATTTCATAAGGCAGTAAAAAAATCTCTCAACTAGAAAGACAGTAGTCATAATCAGGTGTATAGACATAAAATATTTCTCGTAATTTCATTAGGAATTTAAGTAAATATCATAAATTAAGAGCTCCAAAGTGTAATCATATGTTTTCAAGTTTGAACATGTCGTATTTGCGGTGCTTTCTACAAAGAAATGTCAATATAAAGGATAATGGCCTTTTTTTAACATAATGGCTTTTTCTCCAGGCGACTGGCACACCTGGGCACCACTTGGGTCACTTAGCTTCCTTACCGAAATATTTATGACAGCAGTTTGCGCTACAGTGACAGTTTCATATAAAAATTTCACAGGTCGAGAATTTGCGTTACAAATGTGTAGAAACAAAATCCTATAAATATAACAGTGTCCAAAAAATTTTCGCCGGTATTGTGATACATTCACGCATTTACATACATTTTATAACTCTTAAAGTACGATTCTTGGTTTCCAACACCCTTTTTCACAAACCAGAGTCCATAACCACTACATTATTCCTTACCTTATTACACATATACATATTCGTAGACACTTCTTCAATATTTCATCATAATAAATATGTAGCATAATCAAATTCCTCATATAGCATCAGCTTATTGATCATAAACATACCTCAACAGCATAATACACATCGTCGTCGTAATAATAATATCATAAAAGATCAATCACATCTCAAAGTCGTCGCAGCTTCTTTCCATAGTTTCAAGACCTAACAAAAATCCTCTGCTCATTTCAATAGTGTCATCTACCTAAAACGTAACTTAAAAATCACGATTCTTTACCAAAATTATCACTCAAAGCTCTTGTAGTATCACAGTGGTTCTGAAAAACATATGAACAGTTCACAAAGTACAGACAAAATACAACTTCGTAAGTGTGAAGTTATCCAACGGTGTAATTATGTAAACATCTGTCACTGACGTAGTAAAATAATTGTTTGTCTCTCTCAGGTAAATGATCTGATAACTGTGTAATTTATGTGTTAGAGAAATATGATACCCATGTGTAAAGTTGTATAAGCAACTAGCATATTAGCTAGGGCTCCTTGTGCTTACCAAACGCATGGTACACAAAGTAAGCATGAACCCCCCTGAGGATTAATGTAATTATACCCTCAGGTGTTACAGATTACAGCAAAGGAATGAAATGTATCACGGAAAACCTTTGTATCATTGTAATTCATAATCTTTATACATAAATGTTTTAAGTACAAAATAAATCACTCAAATACGTGTACTGTAGCGCTAACCCATGTGTCTTGTTGTAAGATAATCTCTGTCAATACTTAAGGGTAAAAAATGTGCCAAGTGTCGTAATTATCGTCGTCCATAAGCAAAGTTTTGTGGAAGTCAATGTACTCACCCCATAATAAACAAAGTTAATTGCTATGTGTATAGATATCGTAGTTGTTGCGCTTATTGCCGTGATGAAGTAAGTACT
Source organism: Schistocerca cancellata (assembly GCF_023864275.1). NCBI lineage: Eukaryota > Metazoa > Arthropoda > Insecta > Orthoptera > Acrididae > Schistocerca > Schistocerca cancellata. Next base: position 503,366,157 of record NC_064633.1, read on the forward strand.
GTACTGTAACGTATTGTTATGCTACAGAAAAGTCTGTCTCATTGTAGCTATACCACAAACGTTACTACTAAAACATGTTTCACTTTCCAGAATAATACAGAAAAACTGTGCAGATATAAAACAGATACACCGCAAAAGCAACAATGTAAATTGTCACTCATTAGTAGTGTCGTGATATAATCGTGTAGCTGTCAAAGAAACCAAATGCTAAGTCACCTTTAATCTCATAGAAAGTACTTTAAATCCAGAATGAATTCTGAAGTAAACCAAAGTGTTGCATTAAAATCTCGTCAGCAGTACTGGTATATGCTCTAAGTATGTGAGCCTTATAGTCATTACGTAATCATACAACTAACAAGCAAGAATGCACACACACAATAACACTGTGTCATCTGTTCACTATAAGAATGCATTTGTAATTACTGTCTAAATATGTTCCCTAGGTTCTAGAGTGGATAGTTAACTTTAAAACATAGTTGCATGTTAACAGTTACGTCGGCAAAGAATACTGGAATTTTTCTCAAGGTTAGCGACTATGTTATTTTTCTCTGAGGCAGCCGGCGCACCTGGCTGCCTGTGGTACGAGACATTGTCTGCTATCTCTTTTTTGGCGCACGTCGCTATTGGGATTAGGAGACCTAAGGTCCACAAATTCACCTTGTCGAGAGGGCCCTGCCCTCTTTTAATCCCGCCAGTTCAGATGAAATTCAGGTCTTTCGTTACGATTATATCCTCTGTCTCCATGTCGGTAGGTTGTATAGTTTCTTTCTTGTCGGTCACGTGGTGGTGAATTTCTCCCTGAATCGTAACTACCAGCTGACCTGTGGTGTCTGACGTTATTCTGTCTCCCTTGATAATAATTGTTTTGGTTCCCATATTGTCTATTTCTCTGATTGTCTCTGTGATAGTCATTACCGCAGAGAGGTGATCTTTCCCTGTAATTCTTAGTACTGTGCCAACGGTTGTCATATGGTTGATGTCTGTTTTGGTCACGACTTGCGCTGTAAGAATAGCGATGCCGTGTCCTGTTATTATTTCTGTCATCGCGGAATTGTGACAGATGTGACCTGTAATTGTTGTGCTCCTGTTTTCGCGTTCCGCGATTGTCAGTTTCAATTTCCAATTCTTGTAACAGTCCCTGAAAAGCTTCAATGTCGTCTTTGCAACGTTCTGCCAAAATAATATGTCGTGAATGTTCAGGCAATTTGATTAAGCAAATGCGGATGAGTTCTTAGGGGCTGTATGGGTTTGAAAGATTCTGATTCTTATGTAACATGTCTTCTAAATAGTTGACAAGACTAGGTAATTCAGATTGTTGTAAATCTTTAATAATTATGATGCTATGTTTTACTTGGTCTTGTGTAGCTTGAGACGAATATGCTGCGAGGAAGGCATGATAAAATTCTTCTTCACTGTGACAATCGTGAATGACCAATCGCAGGCTTACAGCTGGTTCATTCTCTAAGTAGCCACACATAAATTCTAATGTGTGCTCTAATGACCAGTTGGGAGGAAAACAATGAGATAATTGATGAAGCCACGCTTGTGGATGAATGTCGTTGCCGGAATTCTTGAATGTTTTGAATTTATGTGTAGTAATAAACAGTTGTTGTTGTTGTGGTCTTCAGTCCTGAGACTGGTTTGATGCAGCTCTCCATGCTACCCTATGCTATGCAAGTTTCTTCATCTCCCAGTACCTACTGCAACCTACATCCTTCTGAATCTGCTTAGAGTATTCATCTCTTGGTCTCCCTCTACGATTTTTACTCTCCACACTGCCCTCCAAAGCTAAATTTGTGATCCCTTGAAGCCTCAAATCATGTACTACTAACTGGTCCCTCCTTCTCGTCAACTTGTGCCACAACCTTCTCTTCTCCCCCCTTCAGTTCAATACCTCCTCATTAGTTATGTGATCTACCCATCTAATCTTCTGCAGTCTTCTGTAGCACCACATATCGAAAGCTTCTATTCTATTCTTGTCCAAACTATTTATCGTCCATGTTTCACTTACATATATGGCTACACTCCATAAAAAAACTTTCACAAACGACTTCCTGACACGTAAATCTATACTCGATGTTAACAAATTTCTTTTCTTCAGAAACATTTTCCTCGCCATTGCCAGTCTACATTTTATAACTTCTCTACTTCGACTAGCATGAGTTATTTTGTTCCCCAAATAGCAAAACTCCTTTACTACTTTAAGTGTCTCATTTCCTAATCTAATTCCCTCAGCATCACCTGACTTAATTCGACTACATTCCATTATCGTCGTTTTGCTTTTGTTGATGTGCATCTTATGTCCTCCTTTCAAGACACTGTCCATTCCGTTCAACTGCTGTTCCAAGTCCTTTCCTGTCTGTGACAGAATAACAATGTCATCGGTGAATACCTACTCCAAATTTTTCTTTTGTATCCTTTACTGCTTGCTCAATATACAGATTGAATAACATCGGGGAGAGGCTACAACCCTGACTCACTCCCTTCCCAACCACTGCTTCCCTTTCATGTCCCTCAACTCTTATAACTGCCATCTGGTTTCTGAACAAATTGTAAACAGCCTTTCGCACCCTGTATTTTACCCCTGCCACCTTTAGAATTTGGAAGAGTGTATTCCAGTCAACATTGTCAAAAGTTTCTCTAAGTCTGCAAATGCTAGAAACGTAGGTTTGCCTTACCTTAACCTTTCTTCTAAGATAAGTTGTAAGGTCAGTATTGACTCACGTGTTCCAATATTTCTACGGAATCCAAACTGATCTTCCTCGGTGTCGACTTCTACCAGTTTTTCCATTCGTCTGTAAAGAATTTGTGTTAGTATTTTGCAGCTGTGACTTATTAAACTGATAGTTCGGTAATTTTCACATCTGCTAACACCTGCTTTCTTTGGGATTGGAATTATTATATTCATCTTGATGTCTGAGGGTACTTCGCCTGTCTCATACATCTTCCTCACCAGATGGTAGAGTTTTGTCAGGACCGGCTCTCTCAAGGCCGTCAGTAGTTCTAATGGAAAGTTGTCTACTCCCGGGGCCTTGTTTCGGTTCAGGCCTTTCAGTGCTGTAATAAACAGCTTATAGCCAAAATCATCATGTCGGCGAGTCGCATGTCGGTCATTGTTACGTCGTTTCGGCGGTTCCATCTCAAAAGTCGGTGTACCTTGCCAATTTCTTTCATAATTTCCGAAGTGCCCTGTGTTATTATTTTGTCGCTGTTTCGTTTTTCTGTGTCCCTCTTTCCGTATGGGAGCGCGAGTCTCCTCTGAAATATGTTTTTCTTGTATTACCTGTGTCAACTGATGTTGCACTTCCCGGATTTATCTTTTGTACTATGTATTGATTTGATTTTGATTTTGTTTGAATTTTCTAATTGGTTCATACTCTCCTGTGTCAGTGAAGGCTACGGGTCTTGTGTCATTCAGATCATCATCTACCTTTGTAGATAAGTTAGTGAACTGAACCGAAAGTTCGGCTACTTTCTCCGATAGTGAACTGATTTCCTCAGTGTGTTTTTCTGAACCAAGTTTCAGAGTGTCCATTTATTTTGAAATCGTATCTACTGTGTCCTTTAAGATATCCTGAGTTTTTGCAAGTTGCGTAACCGAATCGGTAGATGCAACTGAGTCAATTTTAGCTTGAAAGGTGTCGTGATTTTCATGAACAATAGTTTGCAGTTCTTTTATAGCTGCTTCGTGATTCTGGAATGCATTTCATGACGCGAAAAATTAGGTAGGAAATGCTCACAAATATGTGTTTTTACGTCATTACAGACTTTTTGACATTTCGATTCGATGTTATGTAACTCAGCAGTTAAACCTTCACGTGTTTGTTCAAGCGTGGTGTCTAAATTTTGAAGCTGTTGCTGTGTTTGTCTCTGATTTTGTTTCATTTGTTGCATTAATTGCAATTATAATGTATTAGTGTCTGGAATCTGTTCCTCAATGCCTTTCGGCAGTGCATTTGCACCAGCAACATTCAAATTTTGACGAGCAGAAAATGTGTCTTGACTTATTTGAGAAAACAGTGAGGACGCAAAACCTGAAGCTACAGTATTTGCTAGATTGTGTCTTGTCATTTCGTATTCCTGAGGCGAACTGTTGCCGACCGATCGATCGATAATGCTTCCCTGTTCACTAACTGTTTCACTGTCTATACCATTATTTGCCGCCCGCTCCATTTACCTATGCACAATTACCAAATTACCTCTTTGAACATTAGTTAATTCATTACTCGGTGGCGCTAACACACTGATTTCGTCTTCACTGTCATTTCTCAGTTTACTTTGGAGCCTAGTATTTCGTTTTTCACACGTCATAATTGTCATAATGTTTCACACGATAACACAGAAAAGCACAATTGGAAGAGTAAAATAAGAAAACACATTAACAGAGCACTGAAAATAATATCTAGTTAATTGCAAGCGCAGCTGCAAAATACTAGGTGCAAATCTACATGCATGCCACAATGAAATACTACAACTACAAAGAAGATTCTCTCTACAATTACGCTCTAGCAATAACAATTAGCTACACTAATTACACAAACTACAAGAAAAAATCAGAGGATTCCAGTGAGGTATCCTCGGCTAAGGGTCGACATATGTAACGTCCCCTTAGAAAAATTAATGAATTACTGTGCTGATAAACTTCTTACACTATTTGATTTTCAAACAGCTGAGCAGAACTGAACGTACTCAGACATTTCGCTCTTTACCTGTTCTGATCACCACTAAACTGACACACAATATTTTTAGCGCAACTCAATCTGACTTTCAATAATCCCTACAAAAGAATGGCCCTTACTAACATTAACCTATACCTTTCACAAATCACTTACTTCACAAAAATCTTCATTGCTCGAAATACTGCAATACAGCGAGCGCCACTACTGCCTGCAAAATAAAAGATTCAAACTACTGAAGGCACTAACTACTGATAGGCATAGTTATCAAATGAGAGATTTTGATAGAGAACAAACAATGTATTTACCTAAATAGTGTTCAAAAGTCATAACATATATACATCAGTCCATGATATCCAATATTACAAATTTACTCTTTCTGATGGACAGATGTCCAGATCGCCCGCTCTCAAAATTCCGCTATCTCTCTCCCCACATCCACCACTGCTGGTGGCTCCCCTCAACTGCGCAACGCTACGCGCTGTTCATATCCAATTGCCCAACACTACAATGGCAGACAACAATGCAAACTAGCCACAGACTGCACACAGCACAGCCAGTGATTTTCATACAGAGCGCTACGTGGCGTTACCAATAAGAAAACCTAAACAGCCTACTTGCAAAGTACCCTGTATCCTTAACGATGTCTCATCCACCTCCACCGTGCTATGCTGCAGATCCACAACAGAGTTATGTTTACTCTGTAGGTCTACACCCAGAATGATGTAGATAACGCCCACGGAAGGCAGAAATTCCACTCACATCTGGTAGTCTCTCGCTACTACTCGGAAACCGAACAAAATGGAACCGAGAGAATTCACACTTTCACCTCCCCCACTACTTAACGTACGGCTTAGTAAATTCAGATTCGCTACAGTCAATATACCCCGGCTAGCCCCTGATACCTGATGGAAGCTGCTCTTACGCTGATTGCACCGTCTATGAAAACTTTTGAAATGACTGCAGCACTTGCTTCCTCTTCTGACATTGGTTTTTTTTACAGAGACCTTGGATGAGGTCCGGAACACGCAACTTATAACACACAATACCGGCATTAAGCACTACCACCTTCTCCCTAGGTTTCAGTTACATTCCGCAGTAGCCACTGCTTTGTCTCGGGTTCTCGGAAACTTCATGTATACGTTTCGTGAAATTTCTGACTGGCAGACCCCACAAAACCGCACCAAGCGCCCGTTGTTCTCTCTCCTGCAAAATGGCTTTATTGGTACGATGATCATTCTTCAATTCATACGTACCTAATACGTACCTGATTTTCCTGATCCGGTTCAAGAAACCTTCTATTGAATCTTCAGGTTTTTGCTCTGCACCGTTAAGCTCTTCACTATAATAATGCAAGGTAGTCCTATACCTGTAAAGATCCACAAATCCTTCCTGAAAGTCGGCGAAGTACTGAATACCCCGGAATTCGTCACTGAAAATCTTCTACCAGTTCTAAACAAACTACATATAACAGACGTTCATTAGTCCTGTTCCCTGATTCTGTAGTCTTATGCAAATTAATTATGAATACAAAAATATCCTCCTCAGATTTACCGGAGAACGGGGCTCAAGGACAAGTGAAGACATCCCCAAAGACGACGTTTCACTTCTTTACACTTCAAACGACTCATTTTGTACACGAAACTTCACTGCCAGGTCCATTCTTAGCTTTAGTGGTTGCTGAATTGCCTCAAAGATTGTTGCTCTCTCAAGGACAATTATTTTTTTGATGCCTATAGTGTACCGAAAATAGAAAGGAAAAGACTAACACAACAAGATAGGCCATAAACGAAACACCTGTAGCCAACACTTAACCTCAGAACTCGCACTGAACGCCGCTGCTGTAGCACCTCCTTCTCTTCACGGCTGCGTTGGACGGCCGTTTCCAGCTCCAGCAGATATCCTGACACTGTTATTACAACAGGGTTTTACTGCAGGGTAGGAGCGAGTAAGTCTCTCTCTGCTGGAGGTTGGCGATTGAGCAGACGCAGAAGGCACCCAATCTGCTGACAAAACACTGTATTCATGAACATAAACAAACATGATTTGGCACATCTGAAACTAACATACTGCAGGCGACGGTGGGTAATCCTCGAAACGCAGCACACTAGTACGGGTGTGCTGACGCTGTTGTTACCTGTTATAGCGGTTTGACAGGGCCAGTAGGATGATGAGTTTTTCGATTGATTGCATTTGGAATTACACATTTAACAAAGCTTTTACTACAATAATCCGTCACTAAGCTTACGAAGAAGACTACTTGCATATAACTATACCTCATTAAAATCATAACTTAAAACGCAGAAGTTAGAAACTACATAAAGGAAAAGTTTAAAACCATTTCCGATCATCAGACGAAGTTTCACCTTCGAGAAATAGTATGATCATATGATTATTTAGATGCACAGTACAATGAGTAATACACATGTTTATACCAAACCTTGAACTACTGTAGCGTATGCCAGATATAGCCTCCCTGGTTAGCTGCGAACTGGGTCACGTTACACTGATTTCCACATGGAGTAGATCCTTAGAACATGAAAGTCTTAAACTCAAATACATATTTGACGGCAAACTGGGACACGCTACTATTGTTTTTGTTGTTGTTGTTGTGGTCTTCAGTCCTGAGACTGGTTTGATGCAGCTCTCCATGCTACTCTATCCTGTGCAAGCTTCTTCATCTCCCAGTACTTACTGCAACCTAGATCCTTCTGAATCTGATTAGTGTATTCATCTCTTGGTCTCCCTCTACAATTTTTACCCTCCAATGCTAAATTTGTGATCCCATGGTGCCTCAGAACATGTCCTACCAACCGGTCCCTTCTTCTTGTCAAGTTGTGCCACAAACTCCTCTTCTCCCCAATTCTATTCAATACCTCCTCATTACTTATGTGATCTACCCATCTAATCTTTAGCATTCTTCTGTAGCACAACATTTCGAAAGCTTCTATTCTCTTCTTGTCCAAACTATTAATCGTCCATGTTTCACTTCCATACGTGGCTACACTCCATACAAATACTTTCAGAAACGACTTCCTGACACATAAATCTATACTCGATCTTAACAAATTTCTCTTCTTCAGAAACACTTTCCTTGTCATTGACCGTCTTCATTTTATATCCTCTCTGCTTCGACCATCATCAGTTATTTTGCTCCCCAAATAGCAAAACTCCTTTACTACTTTAAGTGTCTCATTTCCTAATCTAATTCCCTCAGCATCACCCGACTTAATTCGACTACATTCCATTATCCTCGTTTTGCTTTTGTTGATGTTCATCTTATACCCTCCTTTCAAGACACGCTACTATTAATACACAGAAATGAGAAAAGTTATTATTGAAGGAGTTCAGTTCTTCTTCTAGTTACGATAACAACGTACAGCTTACAGCTTCACATGCGTTACAAAGCAGTCAGATAATAAGAATTAACTTAACTTCCAAAATTAGTAAGCAAGTAACACCTCTCGCAAGCAATCCTGGCAATAGTTCAAACAGTCCAAACGCTCTCTAGTGCACTCCCTATTGCTCATTACTATTCGTCGCAGACTGTCACAAAAACCAGTAGAGTAAGTTTAACACGGTGCGTCGGAACAGCACGGCTAGTTTCACATAGTTTACATTCACGGTCTTCCTTCTTATCATCCGCTAGAGTAGTAGCTGCCACAACGCACGCAGGAAACCCACAGCTACATTATTATCGTCCGACCAGTTACGGACCGCGTTTCCCACCCTGGTCATCGCTCCGTAGCTGACACCTCCTTCCTCCTTGCGGCTCTCTGTTGAACAATATCCTCACCTGCAACATCACGAGTGCAGGAGGCGGAAGTACTCCGAACATCTTTATATTTTTGCAGTGGACGGTAACTCTGGCTATCATAGCATGCTGGTGAATGGCTGCTGAAGGCTGCGGGTTGGCGGCACGGCAGTAGAGTGGCGTCCCTGTACCTATAGTTGATACTCAGGCAGCGTCCCGGCAGAGGCAGTGGCACAGATGCAGCGACGACTGACAAGGGCAGAGTGTCAATGGACGCCACGGTTACAACTTGATGACGGGTGGTCCTGGTGGTGTCCCGGCAAAGGCAGTGGCACAGATGCAGTGACGACTAACAAGGGCAGAGTGTCAATGGACGCCACGGTTACAACTTGATGACGGGTGGTCCTGGTGGTGTAAATCCCGCTGACAGTTGTGACAGTTCCCTCTGTCGAGGCCGAGTCGAAACCTTTGGAGCGGCGCTCGACAGCCTGATGTAATCGGTAGGTCGTTCGATCAAGCGGCGGGAGTCCGCGTGACGTACCGCACTCGTTACCACTGACTGCGAAAGCCGTGTTTGCTAAAGCTGCTGAGCTGGCTAGACTTTAGCAGATAGTTGCGGCCCGGTTTCAGTTGCAGGGCTGTGGTCACGGCTGTCGGTGTTTGCGCCCTTACATTTCTACAAAATATTCAAGGAAAACATAAAATCAGCCGCTAACTATTTGCTTCGAGACAACAGACGGAGCTCTAGAAACTCAGCCATGCGGCGTAGACTCGCGGTCTAAAGCGCCATGTCACGGTTCGCGCGGCTGCCCCCGTCGGAGTTTCGAGACCTTCCTCGGACATGGGAGTGTGTGTTGTCCTTAGCCTAAGTTAGTTTAAGTTAGACTAAGTAGTCTGTAAGCTTAGGGACCGTGACCTCAGCAGTTTGGTCCCATAGGATCTTACCGCAAATTTACAAATTGTTTTTCTAGAAACTCATTAGTGGTCTGCCAAAAGGCAGGTTTTCACAAGGTAGTTCTCCAGGCTGTCTAGTCTTCTGCCATCCTCTTCAGGTACGCATAATTTCCTCTTCCCTTTATGTCGTCTATCATCTTGTATCTCCTTCTTCCTCTCAGTCTTCTCACACAAACCAGTCTTTCCAAAGCATCTGCTAGCAAGCATTCCCTCCTCGGTGGATGTCCAGTTCTTTATCAGTTCTCTTATAACATTGTTCTCTCACCAACCCTTTCCTATACTCTTTCATTACTCACTCTTTCCATACACGCCGGCCGCGGGGGCCGTGCGGTTCTGGCGCTGCAGTCCGGAACTGCGGGACTGCTACGGTCGCAGGTTCGAATCCTTCCTCGGGCATGGGTGTGTGTGATGTCCTTAGGTTAGTTAGGTTTAAGTAGTTATAAGTTCTAGGGGACTTATGACCTAAGATGTTGAGTCCCATAGTGCTCAGAGCCATTTGAACCATTTGAACTTTCCATACACATTATCCTCTCCAGTTTCCTTCAAATATACATCTCAGATGCTTCTTACCCTTTTTCATCCTCTCGTCTCAGCGTCCATGTTTCTGCCCCATATAATGCCACAATCCAGACAAAACATTTGCCAAGTCTTTTCCTTAGATCTTTATCTAATTTGCCACATAACAGTCTCCTCTTTCTGCTGAATGCCTCAGTCGCTGTGGTAATTCGCCTCGTGACATCTCAAGTCATTAGTTATTGTGCTTCCAAGATATTTAAATGCACTTACTTGGCAAATGGTAGCTTGTCCTATTTTAATATTCTACAGTCTGCGTCTTATACTGATGGCCATACTCTTTGTTTTTGCTATGTTTGCCAGCCGGGGCGGCCGAGCTGTTCTTGGCGCTACAGTCTGGAACCGCGCGACCGCTACAGTCGCAGGTTCGAATCCTGCCTCGGGCATGGATGTGTGTGATGTCCTTAGGTTAGGTAGGTTTAAGTAGTTCTAAGTTCTAGGGAACTAATGACCTCAGAAGTTAAGACCCGTAGTGCTCAGAGCCATTTGAACCATTTTTTTGCTATGTTTATTTGCACCCCATATTCCACAAAAGCTTCACGCAGATCTTTCTGCATGCTATTCACTGTCCGCTCACTTCCTGCCACAAGTACCATATCATCAGCAAATCTTATACATTCTATTCTGTTTCCACCAATACATATTCCTCTTTCCCCATCTAAGCGTTTCGCAATAACCTCTTCAAGGTATGACTTAAACAACAGTGGGGAAAGGCAACAACCTTGTCTATCGCTTTGTCTAGTATTGCTTCCTTCTTCTGACATTTCATTTCGAATCCTTATTGTTACTTTGTGGCGTAAATGTAGATTCTGAATTAGTCGTCTCTCTTTCCAATCTACTCCTTTCCTCTTCAAAATATGCATCAGCTTGTTCCACTGAACTGTGTCGGAAGCATTTTCTATATCTATAAAAACAGCAAATATTTCTCTATCTTTTCCGATATATGTTTCCCCTATAGTTCTTAACAGGCCAATAGAGTCTCTTGTAATGTTTCATCTTGTAAATCCGAACTGCTCCTCTGCAGTCCCTCTATCCAGCTTGCCATATAGCCTTCTATTCAAAATTCTCTGCAACACTTTAGCTGCATGATAGATTGATGGCCCAATGCTCTTCACATTTTTTAGTGTTTCTCTTTTCCTCTGTTGATACCATAACTGTTGCAAGGAAGTCCTCAGGCCATTCCCGTTTGTCATATATGTCATTACGGAGGTAGACTATTTATTTTCTTGCCTTGTTTCCCAGACTCTTCAACAGTTTTGCTAACAAATCATCAATTCCACATGCCATCCTATTAATCATCTCTTTCAGCGCCTTTTCTACTTCTGCTTCCAAGATAGTCAATCCCTTTCAATCTCCTGGCTCATATTGCTCCTATTCAACCTAAATTTCGCTTTGTATTTTATCATCCCTTATACAGACATTCAACATATTCTTGCCATCTGTTCAGAACCTCATGTGGTTCTTCTGCTAGTGTACTATCCACTCTTTCTATTTCCATGTTATTCCTCTTTCTTTTACGTTCGAAAACTATCTCAGTAGCCAGTCTGTGAATCATTTCTAATTTCGCTCTTTCTCCATTTTCTCTATTTTGTGGTATTTCTGTTTCATCCATTTTTTTCCTTGCTTCTTCAGTTTCTCTTCTTAATTCATTATACAGTTTCCCACACCACTTTTTGTCTTCTTCAGTTTCTACATTTTCCCACTTTCTCCGCTTTTCCATCTTTTTCGACATGTTTTCTGTTATCTATTGTTCCCTGGTACTTTAGGGTACTCTGATTCCTAGTACTTCTTTCGCAGAGTCTATGAGTCCTTCCCTCATTTTTATCTATTTTTCATTAACAGTTTCATAATCACATCTTTCCCATTTTTCCATAAATCTGTTTGCCAAATATGACGCCTGTCCTACCCCTTTGAGTCTTTCTGTGTTTAGTCTTTCTTTTGCTTTACCTCTACAGACTTTTCTTAACTTCACTCGTATTTTTCCCAGTAATAGGTTGTGGTCTGAATTTATATCCGCTCCTGGGTGAGCTTTGGCATTCTTCACACAGTTCCTTAACGGTTTCTGTTTCAGGATGTAGTCCAACTGATATCTTTCCCTATTCAAATTTGACATCCTTGAATAACGTCTCCTTTGGTGGTGTTCAAATAATGTGTTACACACTGCTAATGAATTTTCTATACAAAAACTAATTAGTCCGCAGCTCGTGGTCGGGCGGTAGCGTTCTTGCTTCCCGCGCCCGGGTTCTCGGGTTCGATTCCCGGCGGTGTCAGTGATTTTCTCTGCCTCGTGATGACTGGGTGTTGTGTGATGTCCTTAGGTTAGTTAGGCTTAAGTAGTTCTAAGTTCTAGGGGACTGATGACCATAGATGTTAAGTCCCATAGTGCTCGGAGCCATTTGAACCATTTGAAAAACTAATTAGTCGATCACCTCTCTCATTTGTTATTCCAAATCCAAATTTTCCTACAGTATCTTCATCTCTTACTTCACCCACCACTGTATTCCAGTCCCCTATGATGACAATGCAGCATTTATATTTTCTTTCTCGATGAGTTCTTGTATTTTCTCATAATATTCTTCCACTTCCTCACCTCTGTGCTGGCTGGTTGGAATATCTACCCGTATTAACACCAAATCTTTTGAACGACTTTCCAGTCGTATCATCATATGTCTTCCATCAATATATTGTACCTTCATTACCTTATTTTTCAGCTTTTTCCCTATCAATATTCCTACCCCGTTTTCACCACTCTTGACGTCCCCTGAGTAAAAGAGCATGTAACCTCCACTTTTTATCTCCCCAACTCATTTCACGCAAACCAAGGGCTTCTAATCTCTTCCTTTTCGTCGCCTGTTTTGCATTCTCTACCTTTCCTGCTTGCAGTAGTGTCCTCACATTCCATGTTCTTATCTTTCCTTCGTTCATTGTTTCTTTCTTCCTTTCAATTATGTCTACTCTCAATGTGTTACCCTGCCGAATGAGGGGGATTTTTAACTCAAATCTCTCACACGGAGAGACATACCATGTACTGCTTCGGAATGTAAGTGGTAGTTTCCCGTTACTTTCCACATAGGCAGTAGGTTTCTGGCCCTAAAATCAGCCGCTCACCATGAGTCAGACGCTGTCTGCAGCCGCCCCTCTGGGGTACAGTCACTACTTGTACTCTTTTTGTACCCAAATAGAAAATGTGCCTCTTCTGCCAGCTTCGTCGTTCCGAAAGACTCTTTCTGCGCTGTCGCTGTCGCCCAGGTCTTATACACATAACAGGAAATGACAGGAAAAGGACATATTTAGGTCAGGTTTGGGGTAGGAAAGGGGGAACGATAGGTCGTTGTGGGACTCACTTTGTCTGACTCCTCGCCTTTGGCCTGTCCGGCTTGGGTGACCCTTCCGGTAGCTAAGCTACCGCCAGACCACGCTAACCTCCTCGCCCGCACGGACAGCGCCAGGTAACGGCGGTGTCTCCTGAGGAAGTCTAAAAACTGAAACTAAAGAAAACTGCAAAATGGTTACGAAAAGTACTTCAATAACTTCTCAACTGCAAGAAAGCTAGAAAAATTGCGTTTCACGGAAACGATACAAGTTAGAGACTCTAAACCGCCTTCATTCACAGAGGTAGAGGAGATCACAAAACAGCTACTAAACAATAAAAATGTCGCCAAGATCTAGAATCTCAAAGGCCTAAACATCACAAATAATTTTAATGAAATTCTCTCAGAAATGTGGATTACAGACAAAATTACTCAGGAAGGGAAATAAGAGTTGTATGCCCACTCTGAAAAAGAACGTAGACAAGTCACACCCTTATAATTACAGAGGTATCTCAGTATTACCTGTACATAACGGTTTACTCAACAGACTAAAACAACAAACCGATACAAAGACAGGTGAATACCAAGCAGCCTTCAAAGAAGGAAGATCCTATATTGAAGAGATTTTCTATATGCGAACACTCTTGAAGGTCAAACAGACGAACAACACTGTAGTCACATCAATGGACCCTGGCGAGGCCCAGGACTCTTACGACACTCTAGCAGCACAAGGTAGGGGGTTGATCACTATCATCGCTGACAAAAATACTTGTCTAGTATTCCGCGTTATCCGTGGTGAAGTCAACACACTATAACAAAATAAATTTCCATATAAGGAAAAAGCATTTAGTAGTAATGGAATACTAAATTGCGTAATGCATTTAAGTTTCTGTCTGGCAGGTACCGGTAACTGAGAACGGTACAGAAAACTTTTCTTATGGCAAAATTCTAACCTGCATCTTCATGACATTTTCAACGATTAACTCATTGTTTACTTACTGTTTATTTACTTTCTGCCTCTTGTACCACACCACCGTTTCAAATAGACAACTTCCCGATTTTTTATGCTATTTACAGCGATTTAAATTCAAAAATAAAATTTTGACGAAGCGAAATTTACCTAGTGTTCACGGGTTTCGTCACAACCTGAAGTTATTTATGTTGAGGTATCGACGAAATGAATTATTCCGTCAAAGCCGGAAAAGATATTGCTTTAAAAGCTTCTTAGACTTCCAGCTGCATCAACAGGAAGAGTGCCTGTGATGTATCGGGAAGGAACAGGGGATGGGGGAACAATATTTCTCTAAACGTCACGAACGCTTTGCGTAACGACGCAGAAGGAAACTCGAGAAGCTTTTATAGCAGTTACGTCACGTAACAATATTTTTCTACGTTCTGGAGAGCTGTGCAGATACGAGATGACATATAGTAGCATGGAGTCCACTAGCAGTTTCAGTAAGGACTTCAAAGAACTGGGTGTGTGTGCGTGCGTGTTTATGCAGGTCGCTAGCGATTAACAACGTCGGTTTGATTCCTTTGTAGTTTGATGGCATTTAAGTGAATGCGTCTACGAGAAAATGGATGCAGCATACCTGTAAAAAGAACTTTGATACTCTACTGCTTTCTCGTGAAAAACATTTCATTTTTGATTGAATATATCAGATTCTGTAGAGAAACACTAATTCAGTACCTTGCTAGTAAATCATGGCCCGCCTACGTTGACTTATTATTATACACGCATTGTAGAAATGCTGACAAGTGATGAACACTTTTGTGATAACCATTCATTCTTTTTGCTCTTAATAAATGTGGCTTCTACATTAACGGTGACAGTTAACATGAGCAAGGAACTAATCTTTTTATTGTTTTCCTGTATTCCATCCTACAACATAGCATCAAGTTGCTTCAAGTTCAAGGCTACAGAACACAAGCAGTTGAGGTGCAACACCCTGCTAAATGTAAGAACAGTAGCAGTCTTCGTAACGCCATTTTGTGTGCTACTGTAACTCGACGAGTGAATGTAATGAAGTATTTAATGCTATCAAAAGGTATTGGTAGAGTCCAAGCTGTTGTACCACCCAAACTTGTCACTAGATTTTGATCTGATGACAGATGCCTATTCAGTCGGATTAGGAGCCTGCCTATTCAAGAAGTGGATGACAGGTGGAAAGCAATATTTTGTCCAACTCCACTTGCTAGCAGAACACCGTCGCCTTGCGAAAGGTCATAAACTACGACAAAACAGGATGCATTGGCAGTGGTCTTTCCTTCCCGCATGTTCAATTACTATCTCTATGAAGCCAACTCAACGGTATATTGTAACCACGTAACCACCAAGCTCTAACATTCTTGTAAACTTGTAAATTAATGCAGTCTAGGCTCTAGGGATGGATTTTCGCAATGAAAGAATACAATTTTAAAATGGTATATTTAAATGAAAAGGAGAATATAGTAGCGGATGCCCTATTGAGGCTTCCGGAAGGGTTAAATCCAGAAACAGCTGTTAAAGAACAAATGAGCCATGTCCCTACTTTGGTGATGCAAGACCAGATAATCAGAAGATACTACCTGGGACTTTTCCAGAGTATGACTATACAGCAGGAACAAGACGACCATGGGTCAAAGATTAGGCAGTCACCGCAGTATCAACAAGAGCACAGACTGCACGAGTTTTA
Organism: Schistocerca cancellata; assembly: GCF_023864275.1. Taxonomy (NCBI): domain Eukaryota; kingdom Metazoa; phylum Arthropoda; class Insecta; order Orthoptera; family Acrididae; genus Schistocerca; species Schistocerca cancellata. Next base: position 503,382,100 of record NC_064633.1, read on the forward strand.
TAAGATTGTAAAACAAGTATCATTTCATCGTCATAGTGAGAATCTACAAGAGAGGTGTGTAAGCATTCCTCAAGAGTTCGAAAAACAACTCATTGGTATACTCATCAACTTTGAGGCAATTTTGTTAATACGCAAGTGTGTTGATAAGATTAGAACCTATTGCTGCTTTTCTGATATCAGAAGGAACGTGTTGAAAGAAAAGAAGTCTTGTCGAATACTTCAGAAAACGAAACCATAAAATCGAGAGAGTAAAGGATCATTACATCCCCTAATACTGGACAAGTCCTGCCCATAGTATGTGTGGACGTGTGTCAAACGATAAGGAGTCAGAAGTGGATGTAGTTACATCGTAGCGTTCATTGAAATATTTACAAATTATGTGGAAGTCTAACCGTTAAAAACGGCAAGTTTTTGCTGCTGTTCTAAAACGATTGTTGTACCAATTTGTGCTGTATGTCGGGAAACCACATTTTGTAGTTCCGGACAAAGCAGCAGATTTAACATATTTTGCTTCGATGCACTCACTCGCAAAAGCAGGTATTAAGCAAGCAGTAAATTACGGGTATTACCCTGATGGGAACACAGCTGAATGAGTCGTCTGGGAATTAAACAGATTTATCCGTACATATTGCCACAATAGGCTGGCAAAATGGACTGACACTTCTAAAAGTCTGAAGAAAGTATAAACAACTTTCCGAGTACCACAACCCAGTTCGCACCAGCGGAGCTAATGTCACAACAAGAACAGAGGATAGAGTGGATGCAAAATAAACCTAGGATAGCAGTTGAGAATCCTCGGTGGGGGGAGGAAGTGAGGCAAGCATTAGTCAATCTGACTGAACAAGTTCAAGTTCGGAAACAGTCATATGATAAAAGGAGACTGCGGGTGCAAACATGTAATGTGGGTGAGCAAGTACTTTCGCGGACTCATTTGAAATCTTCGCTCTTGAAGAGAAGAAATGTGTTAGTCCATTTGTAATACTGAGACCTCCACATCCTGGAATTTACTTATTAGGCTACCAAATAACGGACCGGATTAAAAGGTTGTACCCGCATCAGGATATAAAGCGATATTTCTCCTGAGGATATGTCAGATGAAGTGTAAACATGTAGATACTGCTTTGTAAATTGTAAATTCAAGTGGATGTTTTATGTATGTTTTCTTTCTAGTATGTAAGTTTGCTATTGTGTCCTCGGCAGTTAAAGAAACCAGAGGAGATATCCGATTTGTGTGTACTGATGTAAAATATATGTACTCAAATGGCTCTGAGCACTATGCGACTTAACTGCTGAGGTCATCAGTCGCCTAGAACTTAGAACTAATTAAACCTAACTAACCAAAGGACATCACACACATCCATGCCCGAGGCAGGATCGAACCTGCGACCGTAGCGGTCGCTCGGCTCCAGACTGTAGCGCCCAGAACCGCACGGCTACTCCGTAAATATATGTACTAACGCTGATTAACTTTCCTATAGAGAGAAGAGTTTATAACATTCATATGTTTCATTTCAGTCAGTTATTGATGATTTCCATATATAGTGGTAAGTCTCTATATCTGAGCGAGTGTCGCCAGATTAGTTATATACAGTATTGGTGTGTCAAACAGCTTCAGGTCCGTGGACACATAAATGAAGTGTGAGGTGTCATTAATGTTTTTAATTTTTGTATCATAATCATCAGTACTGAGAATGGAGATCACGACAGAAATTATTATAAACGTCTAGTGATGCAGTGGCAGAGTCTATAGTGACGATGTGAAGATTCAGTTCAAATAGTTCAAATACTGTGTACAGTGACATAAATTAAAAGAAAGCCCAAGTGATCAAAACGAACGAACTGTGAATATGCTAGTCGAATGCGGGAGACCTTGGTTAAGGTATTGGCTGTTGTGATTAGTGAAATGGTGCACCGCAGATTACGTGAACAATCTGTGACATTTGTGCGGAAAATCTTCTAGTACAGTTAATGAGGTAGTGACGGCGTAAATTCTGAATCGTCTGCTGACAGTCTGTTACCATTTGTAAATTAGGTTTCGATTCGGAAGGTTCGGAGGGGCAACCATTTCACAAGTATGAACTAATTCGTTTCCTCTTAACTGATTCACTAATTTTCTCTTATGCATGCTTGTTGGTTTCATGTACCCCATCCCATTAAATTCAAGATCTTATGATCAGCCCAGTTCATTTTCCGTGGCACTTGATCACCCACCAAGAATGACTTATCTTCTTCCGCCTCCTAGAGGCTCGACGTCTTCACCTTCCCTTATCAACCGTCGTGCAGTTCCACCGACGGCACCTCAAAGTGCCAATGACCTCAAGAATCGCACATTGAACATTCTTAATTACACCCAACTCTCACTGTATACATGAATGAACACTGACGAATGCTATAAAAACTTATACACAGACGAATGCTTTAAAAACTTATATGCTTATGCTAAGGACCATTATTGTAGCGTTATTAGGATGTATTTGCAACTGTGATTTCAAAGGTAACTACTCCTTCAGTTTAAAGCCTATGTGGGTTATCAACCATTTAAAATTATCAACTAATTATTTTGTAAATTCATATAATGGTGACTTAAACTGCCATGGCGAAACTGTTTGTTCTATTGTACCTGAACATTCCGTACAGTCAACCTAACTGAGCAGTAGCTTGTTGTTGCGGGATTTCTTAAATAATATGGTGATGTGGTGGTGTGGTGGCCGTCAACTACGCACCCTCTGACTCAGAGTTGAAATATCAAAATTTTACGCTGGTTTCATTGTCTAGGGGCTGGGATACGTAGTTGCCGCATTACAAGCCAAATACTGCTGAGTCTACAGCACACAATATCAATATGCACATGAATCGAATGGTTGAAGGTCCCTATCACTCTGCAATTACGAATTTTGAACGTGTCATACACATTTATAAATGAAAGATTGCGATTAAATAAAATCTGCAGTTACTATTTTAACGACATTAAATGATGAGTACGATAGCAGACGTGCTTTTGAGAATTACGTATATTTCTGCAAAACCGTCACGTCCAGCACTCCCTGTGTCCTGTCCCATACTGCCCACCACCCTTGTACCACTTCCATCCAGTCTCCCCATCCACTATAGCAGTGATCGGCTAGAGTGCTCGCGCCATATCTTCAAGCCAATGCACCCACAAAACATAATGAAACACATTCGAAACACTGGATTTACATTTAAATAACTTGAAATTAATTAAATATTCCTACAGCTGGGCCATAAGCACGCTCTAACACACATTGTCAGATACAAAAACAAATTAAATAAACATATATCAAAGGAATTGAACAAAAGGTTTGCCAGTAGCCTAATGTCCTGTGCTTTCTAAAACACAGTAAATATTTAACAAATTTCTTCATGAATAGCATATATCGGATATAAACAAAGACCTAGATGAATAAGTATATTTATAAGCATGCTGCTGCTGTTTTCATCGTGTAACTGTGAAGTACTTATGGCTTGACGCGATCGAGAGTAATCGGCCGATTTGACCTCCAATAACTCATGTACTATTCAAGTTACATGCCTATAATTTATACCAGTTTAGGTTTACGCTAATAGCTTTCTAAACACACGTTAATCGACGAAATCCGATGAACCGTTTAGATGTTGGAAAATCGTTTCTGGCTGTTACTTGTATAATTTACAGTCAAATACTAAACTTTAAACCAATAAAGATACTGAAAATCTCATTACACCAACAGAGTCGTTGTGCAAATAATGGTTATGTACGTATTCCTTTTTCAAGTATCATGATTCTTCTGGCTACTATCAATTTCTATACGAACTGTGAAATGTCGCCAGCCGGAGTGGCCGAGCGGCTCTAGGTGCTACAGTCTGGAACCGCGAGACCGCTACGGTCGCAGGCTCGAATCCTGCCTTGGGCATGGATGTGTGTGATGTCCTTAGGTTAGTTAGGTTTCAGTAGTTCTAAGTTCTAGGGGACTGATGACCCCAGCAGTTAAGTCCCATAGTGCTCAGAGCCATTTCAACCATTTGTGAAATGTCGGCCATTAAGGTTTCACAAAGTCCGCCATCTTTGGCACTCCTGGCGTGTGTCCTCTATCGACACAGTGTCACCATGGAATTCCCAGCCACGTGACTGGACCACACTCTGGGGCTCCCCTCATGCTCAGCTAACGTTCGGCACCACGTGGCTGCTGCCGGGCCGCGTCTTGCCGAGCGGCCTGTGCGGCCACGCCAACTCCGAAGCTAGCATACACTCCTGGAAATGGAAAAAAGAACACATTGACACAGGTGTGTCAGACCCACCATACTTGCTCCGGACACTGCGAGAGGGCTGTACAAGCAATGATCACACGCACGGCACAGCGGACACATCAGGAACCGCGGTGTTGGCCGTCGAATGGCGCTAGCTGCGCAGCATTTGTGCACCGCCGCCGTCAGTGTCAGCCAGTTTGCCGTGCCATACGGAGCTCCATCGCAGTCTTTAACACTGGTAGCATGCCGCGACAGCGTGGACGTGAACCGTATGTGCAGTTGACGGACTTTGAGCGAGGGTGTATAGTGGGCATGCGGGAGGCCGGGTGGACGTACCGCCGAATTGCTCAACACGTGGGGCGTGAGGTCTCTACAGTACATCGATGTTGTCGCCAGTGGCCGGCGGAAGGTGCACGTGCCCGTCGACCTGGGACCGGACCGCAGCGACGCAAGGATGCACGCCAAGACCGTAGGATCCTACGCAATGCCGTAGGGGACCGCACCGCCACTTCCCAGCAAATTAGGGACACTGTTGCTCCTGGGGTATCGGCGAGGACCATTCGCAACCGTCTCCATGAAGCTGGGCTACGGTCACGCACACCGTTAGGCCGTCTTCCGCTCACGCCCCAACATCGTGCAGCCCGCCTCCAGTGGTGTCGCGACAGGCGTGAATGGAGGGACGAATGGAGACGTGTCGTCTTCAGCGATGAGAGTCGCTTCTGCCTTGGTGCCAATGATGGTCGTATGCGTGTTTGGGGCCGTGCAGATGAGCGCCACAATCAGGACTGCATACGACCGAGGCACACAGGGCCAACACCCGGCATCATGGTGTGGGGAGCGATCTCGTACACTGGCCGTACACCACTGGTGATCGTCGAGGGGACACTGAATAGTGCACGGTACATCCAAACCGTCATCGAACCCATCGTTCTACCATTCCTAGACCGGCAAGGGAACTTGCTGTTCCAACAGGACAATGCACGTCCGCATGTATCCCGTGCCACCCAACGTGCTCTAGAAGTTGTAAGTCAACTACCCTGGCCAGCAAGATCTCCGGATCTGTCACCCATTGAGCATGTTTGGGACTGGATGAAGCGTCGTCTCACGCGGCCTGCACGTCCAGCACGAACGCTGGTCCAACTGAGGCGCCAGGTGGAAATGGCATGGCAAGCCGTTCCACAGGACTACATCCAGCATCTCTACGATCGTCTCCATGGGAGAATAGCAGCCTGCATTGCTGCGAAAGGTGGATATACACTGTACTAGTGCCGACATTGTGCATGCTCTGTTGCCTGTGTCTATGTGCCTGTGGTTCTGTCAGTGTGATCATGTGATGTATCTGACCCCAGAAATGTGTCAATAAAGTTTCCCCTTCCTGGGACAATGAATTCACGGTGTTCTTATTTCAATTTCCAGGAGTGTATTTCCAGGGCGCCTCAAATCGCTCGGTACATCACATTGTGTTACGCTATCTTCGGAGATTTTAGCTGTGTTCTTCGCAGTATTTGATACTTAGTGCTTTGCTTGCCTGTCTTTAGTCGTTTTAAAGGTAGCGAAATTTGGTTATTTAAAAAATTTCGCTATTACGAGTGGCATAATGTAATGACACAAATCGACCTAAGAGACAAGAAATGTGATAATTTTGAGATGGGATGTCTGTAACATCTGTGCTGGGAACGCTTTATGGCACAGACTAGTTCAACGAACTCCGCGCTACGGGCGCTGGAGAATTAATCGACTTGAGGCAGCGAAACAGAATAACTGCGAGATTAAAATTTTTGTACCCGCTGCTACTCTCTGAGGCTAATACTTTTTACTATGGCTCAGATACTAGAATAGACAGACGTGTTGTCAGAGTGGATCTAATTGCATTGTTGCATGGTAGGCATTACAGAATTACATGAGGATTAAGTTTATTTAAACGCTAAGACGTAATATCTTGTGAACAAGAATACGAAAGTGGTTGTTTTGTTAAGAAGAAGTATCGTTAAATAAACATTTACACTACTGGCTATTAAAATTGCTACACCACGAAGATGACGTGCTACAGACGCGAGATTTAACCAACAGGAAGAAGATGCAGTGATCAGCAAATTATTAGCTTTCAGAGAATTCACACAAGGTTGGCGCCGGTGGCGACACCTAAAACGTGCTGACATGTTGAAAATTTCCAACCGATTTCTCATACACAAACAGCAGTTGACCGGCGTTGCCTGGTGAAACGTTGTTGTGATGACTCCTGTAAGGAAGATAAACGCGTACCATCACGTTTCCGACTTTGATAAAGGTCGAATTGTAGCCTATCGAGATTGAGGTTTATCGTATCGCGACACTGCTGCTCGCGTTGGTCGAGATCCAATGACTGTTAGCAGAATATGGAATCGGTGGGTTCAGGAGGGAAATACGGGACGCCGTGCTGGATCCCAATGGCCTCGTATCACTAGCAGCCGAGATGACAGGTATCTTATCTGCATGGCTGTAACGTATCGTGCAACCACGTCTCTATCCCTGAGTCAACAGATGGGGACGTTTGCAAGACAAAAACCTGTTGTGGATTGGCAAGACAGCCAACCCACTATGAGGAAGCCGAAGGGCACGCGTTTAAGCTCACGCAGACTGACGTGAGGTCTGGAACAGGACAAGGAAATGAGACTAGCAAAAAACGTACGTAGCTGCTGGAATACTTAACTTTAATCCATAATTGGTGAACATCGTTCTTGACGGTACATGGTTTACAGCATCAATAGTAACTGGTAATGGCGCCTTGCTAGGTCGTAGCAAATGACGTAGCTGAAGGCTATGCTAACTATCATCTCGGCAAATGAGAGCATATTTTGTCAGTGAACCATCGCTAGCAAAGTCAGCTGTACAACTGGGGGCGAGTGCTAGGAAGTCTCTCTAGACCTGCCGTGTGGCGGCGCTCGGTCTGCAAACACTGATAGTGGCGACACGCGGGTCCGACGTATACTAACAGACCGCGGCCAATTTAAAGGCTACCACCTAGCAAGTGTGGTGTCTGGCGGTGAAACCACGCAACCATCTGCACGAACAGTTCGACAACGTTTGCAGTAGCATGGACTATCAGCTCGGAGACCATGGCTGCGGTTACCCTTCACGCTGCATCACAGACAAGAGCGCCTGTGATGGTGTACTCAACGACTAACCTGGGTGCACGAATGGCAAAACGTCATTCTTTCGGATGGATCCAGATTCTGTTTACAGCATCATGATGATCGCATCCATGTCTGGTGACATCGCGCTGAACGCACATTGGAAGCGTGTATTCGTCATCGCCATACTGCCGTATCAACCGGCGTGATGGTATGGGGTGCCATTGGTTACACGTCTTGGTCACCTCTTGTTCGCATTGACGGCACTTTGAACAGTGGACGTTTCACTTCAAATGTGTTACGACCCGTGGCTCTACCCTTCATTTGGTCCCTGCGAAACCCTACATTTCAGCAGGATAATGCACGACCGCATGTTGCAGGTCCTGTACGGGCCTTTCTGGATACAGAAAATGTTCGACTGCTGCCCTGGCCAGCACATTCTCCAGATCTCTCACCAATTGAAAACATCTGGTCAATGGTCGCCGAGCAACTGGCTCGTCACAATACGCCAGTCACTACTCTTGATGAACTGGGGTATCGTGTTGAAGCTGCATGGGCAGCTGTACATGTACACGCCATCCAAGCTCTTTGTGACTCAATGCTCAGGCGTATCAAGGCCATTACTACGGCCATAGGTGGTTGTTCTGGGTACTGATTTCTCAGGATCTATGCAGCCAAATTGCGTGAAAATGTAATCACATTCCAGTTCTAGTATAATATATTTGTCCAATGAATACCCCTTTATTACCCGCATTTCTTCTTGGTGTAGCAATTTTGATGTCCAGTAGAGTATTGGAAGGTTAGCAGTTTCATCATTTTAACCTCATTGGAAATTGTGTTTCGAATTTATATATAATCATGATTAGCCACTCGTCTTTGAGGCCTTACGAGTGTTAGTTCGAGCCTGCACGCGGTCCGCTTCTGCCGCAATAGGCCATCTTGGCACTGGAACTGTAATTTATTAATGTTTCTCTCCCCCAAAAACTCAGCAACTACATTCATACGTCCTACAGTTTGTTACAAGTGTTGGTGGCAACACGGGTTTAACGTAAGAAATAAACCTAAATTGCTCTTCAGGAGAGAGGCATGCAAGAGCATGAGTTCTGAGTTTGGGGCCTACACCTTCGTACCCTACCTTCAGATTATTATGGCGACTGTGCGAACCTACACCGTATATGTAAACTTACGAAACACAGGAACAGCTGGACAGTAGTGAAAGCTTAGATACATCTAAATGCACTCTTAATTAAGTGCAAAACTTCTTTGTGCAGCACATTAACATTCAATTTAACATTGAAGTAACATTCATTCCTAATTTAATATTTCATGTTTAATATTCACTGAAGTAAATTGCAATTTATTACTCTCTCCTTGTTTTTCTGTCGATATAACCTGTTTGCTTTTACCCATTGGCCCATCCAGTTACTTTACGGTACTCGTTTCTCAGCATGTTGATGAATATAGCCTCCTTAGATTCTGCACACGATGTTTTTTTCTCTGTTGATTTGCCCAATTTATATCTGCATACATTGCCAAAGGCACAATATAGTGCCTGGCAGAGGTTAGATACAGTGAACCAATATTTTTTTTACTGTCCCATTCCCGTATTCAGCGAGTGAAGAATGACCAATATGCATCTGTATGCGCTTTCACCTCTCTTATTCTCTTGTTATGACCCCTAAGAAAGCTATACTTTTGTGGCAGGTTTATCGACAGCACAGTTTTCTTCGAATACAGTCATTGTTAAGTTACCGAACAACGTTTCAAGTAAATAACGTCGTCCTTCTTCCAATGACTCTCATGCGAGTTGTTTGAGAATATCTCTGCTTTCTACAGTATTCAAAGCGTAACAATGAACTCGTACGGTGACTGTTGCCACGCTTGCTTGATACGGACGCTAAGCATTGCAATTATTCTCAAGCATTAGTTGTAGTAGGGTGTTACATGCGACTTCCTGCACTGAATTTCCTCAGAAACTTTCGAAAAAATCGACTCATTCATGCGACTTTCCTGACAATGATTTCATCGCTTAGCTCCATTTCATATACTTCATAGTATGTATATTTATAAAGGACGTGCGAGCTTTACAGGACCCCGAATATGGAGCAGATCTACGGTTGCTATATGTCCCGATAAATCTTTTCCTGACATCCCGACAAGACCCAATTTTGTACCGGTTTTGCAAAATACTGTTACGAGCTTGGCTTAAGAATTGAAGTAACGCCATCTGTTAGCGCAACATGTAAATGAAACTTGAGTTAGTTTTATTATATTAAGAAGTTTCTGTAGTCAACGTCGTCTTACGGATGACTTTGTATGTTGCTTATCCTGTATCGACGACACAATCACCTGCTAGATCTAGCACCATCATTCGAGATAATACCAGACTTCTCTAGTACAACGGGGCTGTAGCTACTTAAGCAGTTTAACTAAATGCTGACTTGTATGTAGTTATACGGAAACGTCAAAGAAAAAAGACTTGTTGAAAAATGAAATCTTCTGACATATACTGTGTAACAACGGCTTCTGCGGAAACAATTTCCATGTAATTGTGTTCTAAATAAAAGGTAATTATGTTAAATACATTTATACTTCATTACTACACCACATCTCACTGTCCCGACGAGGTCCCAGCTAGATATATAAAACCTACTCAGAAAATTACTTATCTCAAGAATCTACTTCCGTTTCAGACGGAAAGAACTAAGTGAAGAGTTGTAAATGTGCAGTTTTCGATGGTCCGTGATAGTCCGCTATGTTTTCAGAAAGCAACACGCTCCTTCTGTCATCAAAAACTGCTAGCCAAGGCATCACATATGGAGGATGATATTGTAGAAAATATATATATCAATGAGTTAAAGCAATGATACGTGAGACAGTCTTGGAAGCTCTGGGCGAAAAAAAAAACTTGGGAAAAGAGACGAAGAATCCACAGTGGAACGAGGGACCAGACTTAGTGATGACGAAAAAAGTGGTTATAATTAATGGCTGAGCAATTGCCTTGATGAAGACCGTAAAGCATTTGGAACAAAACAATAACAAGCACATAAGGCCATTAGAAAAGTCAAATATGAGGCGGGGGCAAAAAGTCAGAGAGGATACAAGTGAAAACTTCGATGATGTTAGAACATGCAGAGCGTGGAAGATAATGAAGTCTATGTGAGCTGAAAACGAATATAGTGCTAGGATTACTCTGATAGGCCTGAAGGAGTGAGTAAAGCACTACCGAGCCCTGCTCACGGAGAAGGGGAAGGAAACCATATAGCCGACCGCTGTGGCCGAGTGGCTGTAGGCGCTTCAGTCTGGAACCGCGCGACCGCTACGGTCGCAGGTGCGAGTCCTGCCTCGGTCATGAATGTGTGTGATGTCCTTAGGTTAGTTAGGTTTAAGTAGTTCTAAGTTATAGGGACTGATGACCTCAGACGTTGAGTCCCATAGTGCTCAGAGCCATTTGAACCACTTGAAACTATACAAGGAATGGTAACTTTGACGGAAGGTAGCAAAGATTCATGTACATGACAGATCTCGCAAAAAACTGTAAAGCTGTGAAACATATGACAACTATGAGATCACCGGGTTCGAGTGGAATAAGCGTAGAATTAATAAAGACAGCTCATATGGTTGTGTATCATATCTTGAGCCAGTTTTATAATACATGATAGCTAGGGGACTAGATACCCAAGGAGTAGAAGAAGTCAATTATTACTGGAGTCTACGAGAAGGGAGAGGAGAAGGACTGAGAAAGTTACTGAGACCTACACTCCTGGAAATGGAAAAAAGAACACATTGACACCGGTGTGTCAGACCCACCATACTTGCTCCGGACATTGCGAGAGGGCTGTACAAGCAATGATCACACGCACGGCACAGCGGACACATCAGGAACCGCGGTGTTGGCCGTCGAATGGCGCTAGCTGCGCAGCATTTGTGCACCGCCGCCGTCAGTGTCAGCCAGTTTTCCGTGGCATACGGAGCTCCATCGCAGTCTTTAACACTGGTAGCATGCCGCGACAGCGTGGACGTGAACCGTATGTGCAGTTGACGGACTTTGAGCGAGGGCGTATAGTGGGCATGCGGGAGGCCGGGTGGACGTACCGCCGAATTGCTCAACACGTGGGGCGTGAGGTCTCCACAGTACATCGATGTTGTCGCCAGTGGTCGGCGGAAGGAGCACGTGCCCGTCGACCTGGGACCGGACCGCAGCGACGCACGGATGCACGCCAAGACCGTAGGATCCTACGCAGTGCCGTAGGGGACCGCACCGCCACTTCCCAGCAAATTAGGGACACTGTTGCTCCTGCGGTATCGGCGAGGACCATTTGCAACCGTCTCCATGAAGCTGGGCTACGGTCCCGCACACCGTTAGGCCGTCTTCCGCTCACGCCCCAACATCGTGCAGCCCGCCTCCAGTGGTGTCGCGACAGGCGTGAATGGAGGGACGAATGGAGACGTGTCGTCTTCAGCGATGAGAGTCGCTTCTGCCTTGGTGCCAATGATGGTCGTATGCGTATTTGGCGCCGTGCAGGTGAGCGCCACAATCAGGACTGCATACGACCGAGGCACACAGGGCCAACACCCGGCATCATGGTGTGGGGAGCGATCTCCTACACTGGCCGTACACCACTGGTGATCGTCGAGGGGACACTGAATAGTGCACGGTACATCCAAACCGTCATCGAACCCATCGTTCTACCATTCCTAGACCGGCAAGGGAACTTGCTGTTCCAACAGGACAATGCACGTCCGCATGTATCCCGTGCCACCCAACGTGCTCTAGAAGGTGTAAGTCAACTACCCTGGCCAGCAAGATCTCCGGATCTGTCCCCCATTGAGCATATTTGGGACTGGATGAAGCGTCGTCTCACGCGGTCTGCACGTCCAGCACGAACGCTGGTCCAACTGAGGCGCCAGGTGGAAATGGCATGGCAAGCCGTTCCACAGGACTACATCCTGCATCTCTACGATCGTCTCCATGCGAGAATAGCAGCCTGCATTGCTGCGAAAGGTGGATATACACTGTACTAGTGCCGACATTGTGCATGCTCTGTTGCCTGTGTCTATGTGTCTGTGGTTCTGTCAGTGTGATCATGTGATGTATCTGACCCCAGGAATGTGTCAATAAAGTTTCCCCTTCCTGGGACAATGAATTCACGGTGTTCTTATTTCAATTTCCAGGAGTGTATATGTGCTGCTGTCACTGCCGCGATTGCACATGAGAATCTTAAAAGGAAGAATAGAGATGGAGGTTACAATATCTGAAGAACAGAATAGTTCTAGATCAGGGCCCTCATGTGTTGATGAAATATTCTCACTACAAAATGTAATGAGCAACAGTATTGCCAGAAGAGTAAAGATAAGTTTAGTATTTGTGGATCCTCAACGGACCGGCGTCACGATAACACAAAAAGTTTGTTCACAAGTATGAAGAATAGTGTCGTGCCTGCTGCTTATATCAAAGAAGTAAGTGAAGATATAGAGTTAAACAGTTCTATACGGACTGCGAGAGTGCTCTCAGAGTAGGGAATTGAATGTCGCCGGAGTTTCCTGTTGAAAAAGGGCTGCGCACATGGATGCGGTAGAGGACCGGCGCTGTTTAAAATCTGTATGGAAGAAGCACTTAAAGCTTGGTGTAGCAAATAAGAAGACAAGGGAGTCACTGTGGGGACGGTTTGTTGTACACACACACCTTCGCTGATGATGAGGTCATCGTACCAGGGGACCAGGGAGAAACTGAAGTTGTAAGTTGTAAGAGGTGTATCAAAGATCTGCCCTCGCAGTTATCTTGGCAAAAACTGAGTATCTGAAGGTTGTCGATAAAACTATAGAAGATATGGAGGTGATCTGAGTCGTTGAAGTGTCTGGGGGTTGTGGCATCAAACGGAAAATGTGAAGATGACGTAAATAATAAAGTAGGGCAGAGCAAAAGGGCCGTATAACAACTGACTCGGTCCTTTGAAATAACAAAATAACTAAAAGGAGGGAACAGGTGATACATTGTTCAGCTGAAAACATGGCTACGTGCGGTACAGAAATTTGGTTGATAAAGCGGCGTCAGAGAAACTAGTAGCTTGGGCTGGAAATAAACTCTTGGAGGTGACACTGTGGGATCTCAAAGGTGAGCCGTATACACATACCAACTATGCCTATGGGCGTCGATATAACAGTAATAGGCAACACAGAAATGAGAGGTCTAAAATGGTATGCATATCTGAAAAGCATGGACTATAGACGTGGTCTCCAGCGAAAAGAAGAAACATGGGTGACCTAGAAGGAGCTGTGGTCGATGTGTCCGGAGCGCAATGGATTGCATAGGACTACAAGAAAGAAAATGGCGTATATCAGAGGAAGTGGAACACGGGAATAGAAAAGCAACTCCAGCTGTAGAATACTAGCAATATGACAATATTTAGCCTGAATATTTACATAAATTTACGCGCTCCAGATGACTGTAACATTTGTTGGATACTGTCGTGTTCTTCTCCTTTGTTATAAGCATTTATTAAATTTATCCTCATGTAAAGTGAGCTGTCATTCATTGTAGCAAGGGGGAAGTCTGTCCCTGCCTTCCTACAATTCCACACAATCCTCCAACGACGATATTTTCCTTTACACGACTACATCATAAACGAAACCTTACACTACTTTCGAGGTCCTATTAGGCTTGTTTCGAGCATACTCGATGTTACTTTCCTTTCCTTGGAACATCAGCGTTCAGAGAAGCGTACTGGGTTACATTAGTCAGTCATTTCTCTAGCCAGTCAGGTACTTCCGAAGATACTTCGTGTGATGGCAACTTCATTAAAAGTTTACGGTGTAGTACAGTCTCTGTATGAATGAAATAAGCTATATATTATACACGTTCTTTCTTCCTGAGTCCCTGTTGATATTCTAAGATAGCTTGTTTTCATCCTTGAACGTCCTAATGTTTGAGCTTAGAATATGCTCTAGGATCCTGCAACAGATGGACATCAGAGGGTTTGGTGCGTAGTTCTTTGCGTCCAGTTACTCTTTTTGTGAAAGGGTGCGACCTTTGATCTTTTCACGTAACATGGAATTATTCACTGCCCAAACGATCCTCAATGTATACTAGTAAGGAAAGGAGCAAATTTCGTTGTACATTCAGTGTAAAATGTGTATGAATGTGATCTTGTATGTGGTGACACCTGTGCTGAACGCAATTATATGATAAAAACTATAAACTGATGAAACTGGGTATCGAAAAATATCTATATTGTCACGATGGGAGATATTATAGACTTTGGAACAACTTAAAACACTTTTTAGTAATAGATATTGAAACGAAATTAGAACACGACAAAACAGTGACTATAAAACTGTAAATGGCTGTAACAATTATATGGTACAGTATTTTGTTAGATTCATGTTTCAAACATCCCTAAGCCGAATAGCCACAATTTGTTTGGATTTCTAGTTTGGATGACCTCAGCCTGCTTAATGGCGTGTGCAGTAGCGAAAAATAGGTAGAAGGCAGCGAGACGGGACACAATGTAGAGGTGTTGTCGATTTCCGCAGATTTAAATTAAAAAATGTGCCTCATTGTGCGTGTTATCAATTGTAACGAGAGTTGCCTATCACTTACACATATATAAGGCGTCTCCGAAATATATTGGTCACAGATGGAAGAAGTTCCGGGTATACAAAGTATTAAAGTTTAGTGCCACCGCTGCAGTTGTAACAATGACTCTGGGAAGGTGTCATAGTGAACCATACTAATTCTCAATGCCACAGACCTGAAGGAAATATATAGAATTAGTCGGTGCCACTAATTACTACGGCACATCAGCAACAGGGCTAGACGTTTATTATTCTTCATGTTCCTATCTCCATTGTCAAGTTTTTGAATTAATAAATTGTGTTAAAATTATCATTTCATAAATCGCACTTAACATGTTACCTCAATGTTCCTTTCAAGAAAATATCATCGTCTTCACTTTATATTTTAAGGGAAAAAAAGGGCACTTTCAGGGTATCAGCCTGAGCAATCGATGGCACATAAAACTTTCGGCCATAATTCTGGAAGTGCTCAGTTATGGCCTTCTCAAAGTAAAGCTTTTAAACTTTCGCGTGCATCAGTTGTTTGTCACTCACTCCGCTTCTTTGCAGCCTCATAGAGCTCGAGCGCGAAGTACGGCACACCAAAGTGACAATCAGATAACGCCCTGTTTTATGGGTGTTGAAGCCGGGTGAAGAAGAGGGGGGGGGGGAGTGGGAGAGATGAGGGGTGGAAATTACTCTCTCGTACTGATATTCTGCGGCTGTACATGCCATCAAAATCAAATGAATAAACCAAAGCAAGTGAAGAATTATTATAAACGGGTCTTTCGATTTACCGTTTAATCAAGCCAGTCAGTTTGAAGAATAGCGTATTTTCTGCAAATTTACTTCACTTGAACACTACCAGCTTTAAAACATAAGTGAAATAACGCACAAGAGCGATGTTAACAAGTACACAGTTCTACGGTATTTCCTTAACGACAGACTCATTCGTTTCAGTCATTTACACTACATTTGTGATTTACAACATAACGTTGTTTTCAAAGGAAGGAGATCTCTGGCACAAGTTACATATTAGAAAGTGCACACTTTGACACAGTGAAGAAAGCGTGTTATCATTTTGGTACTTCACAAATCTCTTACTGGAACCGAAACATGGTGACCAAAGTAAGAAATAATGCCGATACCTCCTATTACGTTTACAAGTAATTGAACTGATAAATGAAGCTTTGCTTCGATGTTATTCACTAAATTTCAGAGGCAGTGGACAAAATTAGCTCCTTCACTGCTTGCCGACTCTATTTCCATAGTTTAACATTTATTTCAGAGTGACTGTCATAATATACTATCTCTCACCAGGGAACTGGAATTAAATAACTTAAATTTACTTTATAATTGTTGGAAACTACATTTATGGTACTTAAAATCTTTAGCACGAAAAAATTCAGTTATATTCACGGACGTAACATTTATGCAAAAAGTTTTATCCCTAGTAACTAGCGTAATAACCTTTTCTTCTTGAAATTAAAGTGCTGAACGTCGGAAAACATCTTTCTGTTCAATGAGTAATGTAGCAGTTGTAGCGGTTTCTGGAGAATCTAGTTGGCTGTTCGCCGAAGAAGTAGAAAATTCTCTGCGAAAGCTGAAACCTCGTTTAAATTCATTAACCTCTCCATATATATCGACTGGAATTCGTCGATGTGCCATGTCAACGTATTTAATGAAAAATGTGTGGTAGGTCCTTAAGTAGATTTGTTTTAGGTTCCAAGGACACTGCTTTATCTTTTGGATCTGCAGCCTTGTCCTTTCTTTCCGCGCTTGATTTAAATTATAGGATTTGTGTGCCGCCAGTTCACAAGCACAGGGCTTTTTCTCTTTACCCAAACATGTTTCAGCACCTCTGTGCCATCATCAGTAGATTGTTGTTTATTGAAAACTGTAAAACGTGAAAATATATTAGGTTATAACTGTTTTTACGAAATGAGGTCTAAAGGAAGTTCATGTTCGTTTTGCTTCTTACCGTGATTTTACATTATATGATTTTTCAGGATCTACTGTATTGTGTCTCGCACTGATATCTTGTCATCTGCAGGCCAAACGATGTGAATGTAAATTTCATCAAAGAATTAACACGCCCCTTGATTTTTAAAAAAGCGTGATTTCGGCGTGTTGGTATGTTTTGCCTATGTGTTTGTTGCTAATCACGTTTCGTTTCGACTGGTCCTTCTTCTTTTAGGTCCAAAGGACACTGCAAACACATATTATTGTATTTCGTGCATTAATATCCTTTATTTACAGTAGACAAGTTTCGCCTCGAAACTCAACCGAAGTTCGCTGACTACATTCGGCGTTCTAAAGTGGACTGAGTGTAATAAGGTGAGTTAAAGAAGCTGTCAGATTGCTACAGGAAACGGCAGCTGTTGTTTTGATGGGGACACCCATGTTATCAAATCGATAGCGCAGGTATCAAATACTGAAATATACTGAAGTATATTTATGTATGTGTGTTAGAGAAACGATTGAGCATCACGTCCACCTTACACTTTGAGGTTTACTACGTAGTTCATAGACTTCAAACAATTGTTTCACTTTAGGTCGCACACGGTTACAACTGATCAAAGTTGCCATTAGTAACGTGCTTGCTACCTACACTCAGACGAGTGACAAAACAATTTTAATTTCAGATAACAGCAGAATAGAGATGTCCTCTCACGAACAGGAAAACACATATGGACGAGGAGGTGGAGACGTTAGAGAATGAAATTTTTTCCACGTTGCACTACAATTTGGAGCGTGAAATAATGATTCTGATGTGATATATATTTTGCCACGTGGAAGCGATCGTGATCAACGAGCCATTACACCGTTTCACTTCATAAAAGTAACATACGGGACACCATACTGTATGGGGTTAAATTTCGTATTTGGTGAGTTTTCTTTCTAACAGAGTACGTGATACGATTATGAGCTGTTTCAGAGGTTCAGCATATTGAGCACCTACAGAAAACGCATCTTTTTAGCTACGATTTATT
This sequence comes from Schistocerca cancellata, assembly GCF_023864275.1. Lineage (NCBI taxonomy): Eukaryota > Metazoa > Arthropoda > Insecta > Orthoptera > Acrididae > Schistocerca > Schistocerca cancellata. Next base: position 503,400,002 of record NC_064633.1, read on the forward strand.
ATAATATAGTGACAGGAAACTACATACCGATAGGTAATGGCTTTCTGTGGTTGATGTTTTTAGTGCTATAACTTGTGTGCTAGAAAAGTGCACTTTTTCAAAGCTGAGGCACAATGATCGATCAAGAGCGCGTAATTTTGGAGCTATTTTCGTATTAAATAGCAAATAATGACGTTTGTATATCATATACAGGGCCCCTGCTGTCACTGGGTACCGTAGTGCAGTTGACAGCGTTGTCGTTGTAAGCTGAGGGGAGAAAAGCAATAGGTTTGTGTCTACCTTCATCCAAACATTTTTTTGACCTTTGTTTTCTAAAATATTTTGGGGCTGTCTTACTCACTTAATATAACTATTATGTCAAAAGGCAATGTTATTTATTATAAATAATGCATTTGCTTCAATTCTTGTGGCGAAGGCAAATTACTGGAACGTTCTCCCTGAGTCCCTGTGGATCGAAATCTTAACGTGATTATCATTCTGTGTAAGCAAGTAAACACAAGTTACACACTGGAAGTTTCTGCTATTATGAAACTTTATATGCATTCATGGACTGGCTCCTGTTTGTATATCACCTATAAATATCACTTCACTGAAGGTGGGCATCTCCGGAAAAAGTCTCTTCCATTCGAATGAAATTAATGTTGTTGTTGTTATAGTCTTCAGTCAAGAGACTGCTTTGATGCAGCTCTCCAGGCTAACCTATCCTATACAAGGTTTTTCACCTCTGAGTAAAAACTGCAACCTACATCCTTCTGAAAGTGCTTAGTGTATTCATCCCTTGGTCTCCCTCAACGATTTTTACCCTCCACGCTTCCCTCCAATACTAAATTGGTGATCCCTTGATGCCTCAGAACGTGCCCTACCAACCAATAGCTTCCTCTAGTCAAGTTGTGCCACAGATTCTTTTTCTTCCCAATTCTATTCAGTACCTCTTCATTAGTTAGGGTACGTGATCTACCCATCTAATGTTCAGCATTCTTCTGTAGTACCACATTTCAAAATCTTCTATTCTCATCTTGTCTAAACTATTTATCCTCCATGTCTCACTTCCATACATGGCTACACTATAGATACTTCAGAAAGGACTTCCTGATACTTATATCTATACTCGACGTAAACAAATTTCTCGTCTTAGAACCGGAGTCATTGCTGTTGCCAGCGTACATTTTATATCCTCTCTACTTCAACCAACATCACTGATATTGCTTCGTCTTAGAAACGCTTTCCTTGCTATTGCCAGTGTACATTTTATATCCTCCCTACTTCAACCAACATCAGTTATATTGATTGCCAAATAGTAAAACTCATCTACTACTTTAAGTGTCTCATTTCGTAATTTAATTCCTTAGCATCACCCGATTCAATGCGACTACATTCCATTATCCTCGTTTCGTTTTTGTTGTTGTTCATCTTATATCCTCCTGTCAAGACGCTGTCCATACCATTAAACTGCTCTTTCAGGTCCTTTGCAGTCTCTTACAGAACTAAAATGTCATCAGCAAACTTCAAAGTTTTTATTTCTTCCCCATGGAGTTTAATTCCTACTCCGAAATTTTCTTTCGTTTTCTTCACAGCTTGCTCAATGTGCCGCTTGAATTACATCGAGGGTAGGCTATAACCTTGTGTCACTCCCTTCCCAACAAGTACTTTACTTATAACTGCCGTCTGGTTTCTGTACAAATTGTAAATAACCTTTCGCTCCCTGTATTTGACCCCTGCCACTTTCTGAATTTGAAAGAAAGTATTCCAGGCAACAATGTCAAAAGATTTCTCTAAGTCTAAAACTGTTAGAAAAGTGGGCTTGCCTTTCCTTAATCTATCTTCTAAGATAAGTCGTAAGGTCAATATTGCCTCACGTGTTCCAACATTTTGACGGATTCCAGAGCGATCATCCCTGAGATCGGCTTCTACCAGTTTTTCCAGTCGTCTGTACAGAATTTGTGGCAGTATTGACTTATTAAACTGATAGTACGGTAATTTTCATACTGCCAACACCTGATTTGTTTGGGACTGGAATTATTACATTCTTCTTGAAGTCTGAGGGTATTTCGCCTGTTTCATACATCTTGCTCACCAGATGGTGATGGCTCTCCCAAGGCTATCAATAGTTGAAATGGAATGTTGACTACTCCCGGGGCCTTGTTTAGATAAAAATCTTTCAGTGCTCTGACAAATTCTTCACGCAGTGTCATATCTCGCATTTCATCTTCATTTACATCCATTTCCATTTCCATAATATTACCTGCAAGTACATCACCCTTTTGTAGACCCTCTATACACTCCTGCTACCTTTGTGCTTTCCCTTCTTTGCTTAGAACCGGTTTTCCACATTAGCTTTTGATATGCATTCAAGTAGTTCTCTTTTCTCTTTTCTCCAAATGTCTCTTTAATTTTCTGTGAGCTTTATCTATCTTACACCTAGTGATATATACCTCTATATCCTTACACTTGTCCTTTAGCCACCCATTCTTAGCCATTTTGCGCTTCCTATCAATCTCATTTTTGAGACGTTTGTATTCCTTTGCTTCATTTAGAGCATTTTTATTTTTTCTGCTTTCATCAATTAAATTCAATATCTCTTCTCTTACCCACGGACTTCTGCTAGGCCTCGTCTTTATACCTACTTCATTCTCTGCTGCTTACACTATTTCATCTCTCAAAGCTATACATTCTCCTTTTACTGTATTTCTTTCCTCCGTTCTTGTCAATCGTTCCCTAACACTCCCTCTGAAATTCTCTACAGCCTATGGTTCTTTCTGTTTATCCACGTGCCATCTTCTTAAAATGTCACCTCTTTGCAGTTTCTTAAGTTTAAATCCAAAGTTCATAACCAATAAATTGTGATCAGAGTCCACATCTGCCTCGGGATATATCTTACATTTAAAAACTGGTTTCTAAATCTCTGTCTAAGCTTTGTATTATCTACCTGAAATCTTCCAGTGTATCCAGGCCTCTTCCACGACTACAATCTTCTTTTATGATTCTTGAACGAAGTGTTAGCTGTGATTAAGTTACGCTCTGTGCAAAGTTCTACCGGGCGGCTTCCTCTTTCTTTCCTTACCCCCACTGCATATTGCACCTACAACTTTTCCTTCTCTTCCTTTCCCTACTATCGAATTCCAGTCCCCTGTCACTATTAAATTTTCGTCTCCCTTCACTATCTGAATAATTTCTTTGATCTCATCATAGATTTTTTTCAATCTCTTCATCATATGCAGAACTACACTACTGGAAATGGAAAAAAGAACACATTGACACCGGTGTGTCAAACCCACCATACTTGCTCTGGACACTGCGAGAGGGCTGTACAAGCAATGATCACACGCACGGCACAGCGGACACACCAGGAACCGCGGTGTTGGCCGTCGAATGGCGCTAGCTGCGCAGCATTTGTGCACCGCCGCCGTCAGTGTCAGCCAGTTTGCCGTGGCATACGGAGCTCCATCGAAGTCTTTAACACTGGTAGCATGCCGCGACAGCGTGGACGTGAACCGTATGTGCAGTTGACGGACTTTGAGCGAGGGCGTATAGTGGGCATGCGGGAGGCCGGGTGGACGTACCGCCGAATTGCTCAACACGTGGGGCGTGAGGTCTCCACAGTACATCGATGTTGTCGCCATTGGTCGGCGGGAGGTGCACGTGCCCGTCGACCTGGGACCGGACCGCAGCGACGCACGGATGCACGCCAAGACCGTAGGATCCTACGCAGTGCCGTAGGGGACCGCACCGCCACTTCCCAGCAAATTAGAGACACTGTTGCTCCTGGGGTATCGGCGAGGACCATTCGCAACCGTCTCCATGAAGCTGGGCTACGGTCCCGCACACCGTTAGGCCGTCTTCCGCTCACGCCCCAACATCGTGCAGCCCGCCTCCAGTGGTGTCGCGACAGGCGTGAATGGAGGGACGAATGGAGACGTGTCGTCTTCAGCGATGAGAGTCGCTTCTGCCTTGGTGCCAATGATGGTCGTATGCGTGTTTGGCGCCGTGCAGGTGAGCGCCACAATCAGGACTGCATACGACCGAGGCACACAGGGCCAACACCCGGCATCATGGTGTGGGGAGCGATCTCCTACACTGGCCGTACACCACTGGTGATCGTCGAGGGGACACTGAATAGTGCACGGTACATCCAAACCGTCATCGAACCCATCGTTCTACCATTCCTAGACCGGCAAGGGAACTTGCTGTTCCAACAGGACAATGCACGTCCGCATGTATCCCGTGCCACCCAACGTGCTCTAGAAGGTGTAAGTCAACTACCCTGGCCAGCAAGATCTCCGGATCTGTCCCCCATTGAGCATGTTTGGGTCTGGATGAAGCGTCGTCTCACGCGGTCTGCACGTCCAGCACGAACGCTGGTCCAACTGAGGCGCCAGGTGGAAATGGCATGGCAAGCCGTTCCGCAGGACTACATCCAGCATCTCTACGATCGTCTCCATGGGAGAATAGCAGCCTGCATTGCTGCGAAAGGTGGATATACACTGTACTAGTGCCGACATTGTGCATGCTCTGTTGCCTGTGTCTATGTGCCTGTGGTTCTGTCAGTGTGATCATGTGATGTATCTGACCCCAGGAATGTGTCAATAAAGTTTCCCCTTCCTGGGACAATGAATTTACGGTGTTCTTATTTCAATTTCCAGGAGTGTAGTTGGCATATGAACTTGTACTACTGTAGTACGTGTGGGATTTGTAGCTATCTTGGTAACAATAAAGCGTTCACAATGTTGTTCGTTGTAGCTTACCCATGCTCCTACCTTTTATTCATTATTAAAGCTACTCCTGCATTACCCCTATTCGACTTTGAATTTATAACCCTGTATTCACGTGAATAGTTGTTCCTCCTGCCACGGAACTTCACTAATTCCCACTATATCTAACTTCAACCAATCCATTTCCCTTTTTAAATTTTCTAACCTACCTGCCGGATTAAGGGATCTGACATTCCACGCTCCGATCCGTAGAACGCCAGTTTCCGTTCTCCTGATAACGCCGTCCTCCTGAGTAGTCCCCGCCCGGAGATCCGAATGGTGGACTATTTTACTTCTGGAATTTTTTACCGCTCTTCTCTGTCGATCGCTAACAGAGTTAACGCAGCTGTTGTACGCTCGTCCATTTTTGTAAGGAATCTGTCTGTTTTTCGAGTCAGATAAAGCAGAAGGCGGTCGCTTGGGAGCGCTGAGAGCGCACATCACGTCAGCCAGCTGGTCTCGTGTGCTGATGCCGCTGTCTCTCGAGGGGTCTGACGTCGCGACGCGTCCACGTCAGCGTTAGCTGCCTCGTCCCGTGTAAGGAGGGCTTAACACTTACGATACATTTCGCAACCGAGGTCACGCGCTGAGGTCGCGCCGAATGTTTAAGTGGCCGTTGCCGAGCAAACCAGTTTAAGATGCAGATCGGTGTCTTACCTAACTTATTATAAAAGTTTTAGCTACAAGTGACGCTTATTTACGATATTAACTGTATTAACTGAGATTAGACAATGTCACACGGTCGTAGCGTAGCAGTATTTCAGTAACTGTTACGGTGAAGAAGTTCGGTTACAGGCGACCTGTTGCTAAAGAAAGTGGCAAATTGGCCATATATGTGCAGTCGCGAGGTTTCGGCTACGTCTAGTGTTGGCCTATAATAATGAAACACGCCTTTCATCGAAACTAAAAGCGGTCAGTATGGTGGAAACGCAGAAAGTGAACAGATGCGTAAAATCTGTATTTCATGGCATACACATGACACTGGTTAAGATATTCTCAAAACGTAAAAAGAGTGGGAAGGCTTGTCCCCACATCCGGTCAAGAGGTTGTTACTAGTTATCCCAGACTACACTCTCTTTGGCTACCTCTAACCTGGCAAGACGTGTGTCGTTATCTGAGCAATATTCCGCAGGATATGCGACGCGTGGATGACGCTCAATAAACGTAGGATGTTATGGCTCAAATGGCTCTGAGCACTACGGGACTTAACATATGAGGTCATCAGTCCCCTAGAACTTAAAACTACTTAAACCTAACTAACCTAAGGACATCACCCACATCCATGCCCGAGGCAGGATTCGAAACTGCGACCGTAGTAGTCGCGCGGTTGCGGACTGAAGCGCCTAGAACCGCTCGGCCACCGTGGCCGGCCGTAGGATGTTAATTTTTATATTAAGATATTCTTTCCGTAACTTACATTAACCGTATATTCAGTATCACAATGAATCCGCTCTTCGACTTGAAGCCCGATTGTAACCCCCTGCACCCGAGGGCTCTGCGTTCTGAGAACCAGAGAGAGAAGAGCTCGGAATAACAGACACACTTAGCAGACAACACACAGAAGGTTACTTTTTCTTGAAAAAATAATTATGTAACAATGTAAACGAAGTGGTAAATAATATGTGGCGGAGAGACAGACTATTCCAATCAGTGCTATCACAAAAGTAGTCATCATCATCATCATCAGCTCACAAAACCAATCAACATCATCAGTCATTTATCGTCCTCTGCTGGATACAGACGCTAGGCAAGATCGTCACTGATACTCACTTCGTTCACTGACCACCTGCATCATGAACGACTGTACGTCCTTCCTCAAAGTTTCTCCATCATCGACGCACTTTGGCATCAAGGATAGCAGTTACCACAAAAGGCGAGTGGCTACACGCACTTCACACTTCGCGAGAGAATACATTGTTCTAGGCATCTTTACGTGCTTACTACGCCCTCAGACGAGATGCTATTACCCATCATACTAGGTATTGCACGAAGCTTCATCGGATATTTCTTTGCGGCTGTAGTTTCGCGACAGACTGGACCTTAAAAATTAGCCCTCACATATTCTTCAACAAACGGAACCATTCAAGTCATTATGACTGACGCAAATGCCTTCTCATATTGTATTGCACAAAGTGTTAATTGATATTTGATGGCTCCTTTTGTAATTTCGTTGATATGTGATAACCTGTTACGTAATCCACTAAGCTATACCCATATGTAAAGCGAATTTGCTTTTCTCCTTCATTAATATTCATTGTATTTTCTAGACAATCAGTAAGGATTTTAGAGACAATATTGAATACCACTGAGAATAGTTTAATGGGCCTATTGTTTTTCACATGTTATCTGCTCCATGTCTTGTAGATGCTACGGTATTGTTTCAGTGATATTGTATCATCTCCTAACCCAAACATTCACTGAACAGGTATTCGAGTTTTACTTTCACGATCTCTCCTCCTGCACCATGACATAATACTTCGTAAGATATTTGTCATTGTAACAAATAAATAAGTTTACGTATCGTGATGAATGTTCTCTCAATGTCTGCTTGTTGTAAGCCTATTAAACTGTGCACACGAGAAAAAAGGAGGTGTGACCTGACATTATGCAACTAGACTTCACTTTACGGGACTGTGTTCAGAATGCCGAACAATGCACTCGCTTCACGGTTACGTGAATGGCAGTCGGCTCGGATTTCACACAGACATACTTATTGTCTGCTCATAATGTGACCCACTGCAGTCCACCGTACACCGCAATCCAGTATCTGTATCTGGCTGTTCGCCACGCAGACCAGAGTCATTAATTCTGACAAATAGGCCCGTATATTCTGAGAGTTAATTTGCACCATTCTGACTGCGCTGCTCACAGTTAATCTTACGCGTTAGGGCCTACATTCGGAGACGACCTATTATCTGGCTAATTTACTAGGGTCCACGATTTCGTAAGTTTTATAAATGTTTCTGTACTGATTTTTAGGTCTGATGGAACTACACTTAGCCACTTCATCGTGGTACGCACTAAGGTCGCCTGGGAGTGGTACAGGGCAAAATAAGGATTGAACATCAACTGTATGAAGATATTTACTAACAGTCCTCAGGAAAAATAACTTCACCATACATATCAACAGGACCGGAGATATTAAGACAAAACTATGTTATTAGATAAAACAGTTTGAGAACAATTACCAACAATCGATTAACAACGTTATCAAATATTTAAGTTTGATCACATAAAAAAAAAGTTACCGTGTTAACTCAGATACTTGCTTTCAACTCTCAAAAAGTCATTCATGGGAACATGAATAACAAAGGTTACTATCTTTCTGAAAAAATACAAATTATTGAGCCGCTGGTTATTATTGTTAAAATATTTGGAGCTAATTTCCATAAGGCAAGGTAAGCGTTTCTGAAGAAGAGACATTTGTTAACATCGAATATAGATTTAAGTGTCGGGAAGTCGTTTCTGAAAGTATTTGTATGAAATGTAGCCATGTATGGAAGTGAAACATGGAGGATAACTAGTTTGGACAAGAAGAGAATAGAAACTTTCGAAATGTGGTGCTACAGAAGAATGCTGAAGATTAGATGGGTAGATATATAACTAATGAGGAGGTATTGAATAGGATTGGGGAGAAGTGTAGTTTGTGGCAAAACTTGACTAGAGGAAGGGATCGGTTGGTAGGACATGTTCTGAGGCATCAAGGGATCACCAATTTAGTATTGGAGGGCAGCGTGGAGGGTAAAAATCGTAGAGGGAGACCAAGAGATGAATACACTAAACAGATACAGAAGGATGTAGGTTGCAGTAGATACTGGGAGATGAAGAAGCTTGCACAGGATAGAGTAGCATGGAGAGCTGCATCAAACCAGTGTCAGGACAGAAGACCACAACAACAACAATTTCAGCAATTTAAATACATACATTTTTTTTCAAAATTTCTAAGACAACAGTCTTCAAGACTGGCAGGACACAAACTCTTTAGAATGTGTTTGACTAAAATACAATTAATATTTCTAGTTTATCTAAAAAAGCGGTTATGAAAAGGAAACACCACGTGTCGAGCAGCAGGGTCCGGACGGACGGACCCGGAATTACTTTGGACCGGTCTGATGCTCTGCTCACCAGATTTCTCCTTTTATGAGCAACCAGTGGGTACACGCCCCAAGGCACAAACATACAATGTTGGCCAGATGAACATAGAAGTAACTTTTAAGTAAAACAAGTAAAGTCTTAAGTCATCAGATTATATGCCGGCAATATTTCACTCCACCCCCTCCACTCTCCCCCCCCCCCCCCCACACACACAAGAAAAAGAAAGTAAATGATCGCGTGGCATTGTTGGCGGGAAGGCCCCACCTTGTGAAGTTCGGCCGCCGAGCGCACGTGTTATTTCAGTCGACGCCACATTGGGCGACTTGTGTGCCGGTGATGGGGATGAAATGATGATGAGGACAACATAACACCCAGTCCACGATAGGGGAGAAAAATCTCCTACCCTGCCGCGAATCGAACCAAGGCCGACTGCATGGGAGGCACGCACAGTTACCACTCAGCTAAGCAGGCCGACATCGTGGTCAAAACAGTTGTAAAATGTTGCTAAAGGCTAATAAAGTAACTGGCCACAGCAATCACCACAGTTACCTTCTGATAGTAAAGTAGTTCAGCGGCCAACCAATATTCAGCTTTAAATCACTCCACGAAGCATGTAATCTGTCCCTCCTTCATTTGTAGATTGTCACTGGCTTAATAATAAACTCTTTCAATAAGATTCGAGAGGAGTATGATTTAAAATAAACTTTTTATTTTTCTTCCTTTCTCGTAGTTGGCTGCAGTTCTTCACGTCTAGGGGTTGATTCTTGCAAATGAAATTTTTGGTATCATAGGTTCTCATAGTTCCAATTGGAGTAATAACTCCTGAAGAATTTCCTAAATGGTTAATTTTACTCTCTCACATATTTCTATATCACGCTGTGTTCACAATGTCCACTCCAAACCGAAAACTACATTGTTATTGCCAGAAATAAAAACACGTCCGCTCACACCAGAGGCATGCCCATTACTAATCCATTCTGCGATACTAACATTATTCCAAAGATGTATGAATGCATGGTTTTGCAGCGATATGAATTAATAAAATTTTCTTGGGCTCCCAGCCGCGTCAGGTGGTTAAAATGCCACGAGCTTTCTACCGAGCTCTCCCCGGTCATTGTCAATTCATTCGACAAAACATCTGTCGTTATGAAGACGAAGGGAATTTGGGATAGCGTCATACGAGAAGCTATTGAAATAAAAACCTGTGAAAAGACCACGGGCGCGACGGACGTGGAATGAAAACATTACCATATATGGCGAGGAAGAGAGAACCAGTGACGTCACAGTCAGCAGTGCGGCTGTATAACGACGCGGCCACGGCGACACAGCACCAGTCTTATCACTTGCCAAAAACCGGGGAGAGTTCGATAGAAAGCTCGTTGGATTTTAACCACCTGGTGCGGCTGGAAGCCCGAGAAAATTTTATTAATATTCCACAGAGTGTACAAATTTTCTTGTCAAATGAATCTCCATCAATTTATACCAGTATTTTACAAATGATTCATGACGTAAACGTAATAAATATCGTCCGATTGCCCAATTAATTATTGGAAATTTTAGTGTGCTAGATATTTCGTAATTTAAAATGCTTCTAAAAGAAAAGTAATTTTAACTGTAGATACGGAGCTAGTATATATCGATTGTAACAAGGAAATATCAAGTAACTTCTTTTTATTAATTTCTTTTTCTACCCTTTAGGCTAAAATAAAATACATCATGCACAAAATCTTATGAAATTATTTTAGAAAATCAGTGAGATAATATTAACCTGTTTAAAAAGTTGTATTTATGTTTGGTATCGATAACTTCTGTTGAAGAAAAGTAATGCTAAGGGAGGGTGTCCCTTTAGAAACGGAAACGGTAAATACTCAACCGTGTCTAGGGACGGAAAACAACGGTGGAAGGAGGACGCAAACGTTTGGCTGATGAACCTCACCTACGTAAACACAAGCCTTGATAGGAACTATACTCCCCCAAAATACGTGTAACAAGATTTTCCCCTAAGGAGTATAAGCTTTTGGGCCCCAAATGTCGCGGCGAAAGCTACTTTGTGAACAACGTACCAGGTAAAAAAAGAAAAAAAAAGACACAAAGAATAATGCACATTATACATAAAAGAAATTTACAATACCCAAAAAATTTAAAACACACAGACAAATCACAGCTTTATGACACTTATCAAATAGAAGCTACTATGTTTTCAGACAAGTGACACGCTCCTCAAATCGCCTGGCCAGACAGCAACAGGGAACAAGGACAACAGAAGGCTGAAACGAGTCCGACTTAGAAGCTATAGGGCACAGATACGCACTGGAAGTGAACCACTCACAACTACTACTCACAGCGGTGAACAAGATCAGTCTTACGAATGATGCGTGTTGTAGGCACCGAAGCTACGAACTAAAAGTAGCTTATCGAGCACACAAAGCCGCTGTGCGGAGAAAAACAGTGGAAAAACTTTGAGCCGCCAGCAGACGTGTGGATGACGACTGTCCACCCCTCCTCTCCAGACCTGGTAATCCAAAGGAATAATGTGTCCACTCCCGTTCCCGGCGCACGCCCCTCGTGCCCGGAATATGCTCACACAGACAAACATAAAAGTCACAGCGACGTTACAACAAACAGCCGGCCCTTTGTCCCGCTGATCTGGGCTGTCTGTGCTCCTTCACGGATTGGCTCTCCGGGAGAAACGCCCCAACGCCACTCGCGACAAACGTGACACGCCCCCTTCATGCCAAAGATTGTGTTTCAGGACACGTGGCACGAGCTATCGGACGCGCAACGTTTCACCTTGCACTGAACAATACAGTAAGAAGTTTTCGCATGATTTCTTCGAAATGTGGCTGATTACTATAACTCGACAAGAACCTGCACATCCCTTGCAACTAATATCTTTGTTCACGTCTGTTACATACATTCACATCTGGGATGTAGTGCCTTTACATCGCGCTCACAGCCGTTTAAGGATAGCATGCAGCTTCATGCCGAGGTGTGTAAATGCGAAGTAATATGATAAATTAATACTGGTGTGTCAGTTAACTATAAATATACGTTTGCATGAGTGCTGTATGTAGACAGCATAAATTAGTCACAGGCTCGGGCGAAGTTTTTAATGTATAATTCACTACTTTATGGTATTCGGTAAATAAGAAACATAATTGTGATGTCACCGCCAGACACCACACTTGCTAGGTGGTAGCCTTTAAATCGGCCGCGGTCCGTGAGTATACGTCGGACCCGCGTGTCGCCACTATCAGTGATTGCAGACCGAACGCCGCCACACACCAGGTCTAGTCCAGAGAGACTCCCTAGCACTCGCCCCAGTTGTACAGCCGACTTTGCTAGCGATGGTTCACTCACAAATTACGCTCTCATTTGCCGAGACGATAGTTAGCATAGCCTTCAGCTACGTCATTTGCTATGACCTAACAAGGCGCCATATTCAGTTACTATAATTACTTCAAGAATGTATTCTGAACAGACAATATTGTGATTCATGTACAGTCAAGAGCGACGTTCATCATTAATGGATTAAAGTTAAGTATCAAACTAATTACGTCCGCTTTCTGAATTCTCATTCCTTGTCATGTTCCAGACCTCACGTGAGTATAGTTCTTCCCTCCTCACGCTAGCCTGCTTGAGCTAAAACGCGTGCATTTCGGTCTCCACTCGTGACACGGTGTTGGCTCTTCTGCTAAACAAAAATAATACGATAATTCTGTTACGTAAAAAGTGGTTTATTTTAGCGTTTGTGGGTTTTTCAAATATGTTCATTTAATAGATTGCTCTGAAAAGATTTAATGTTGTGACTGGTCCGAAATAGCAGACACAGGAAAGCGCTGTTTAATACTGATAGCCTATTAGCTCTGATGTTTCACAGTCAGTAAGAAGAAAGGACATTAGCGCCTATTTTGTGTGCTAAGAGAACTGCTTTGTAGAGTATGGGAGGGATTCGGATCTCAGCCATCATCATGTTCGGACATATGTACTAAGAGCTCTGACACTTTGTTGCAGTTCTGCAGACTTATGAGTTAAAATTGACCGTGGAGTGCTGAAAAGTAATCAAAGACGAGTGAAAAGAATGAACTTCGAATTTTCTGTAGGAATGTGACTTATTGAAGAATTAAAATTTACGTGGCATTTTATATAAGTTGTGACCGAGAACTGAGCGTTTGAAGAGACCGATTTCTTTAATATAGAGTGATCATTCGAAAGAACAGAGCAACTGTTTGTAACTTTACTGGTAACGGGTTGATGTGAATACCATAAGCTGGCTGTTGAGAGAGACTGTGGTTACGTGTACATGTCGAGATTGTAACTTCATACTAGTATTGACTTGCCGGTTATTACGTATCAAAGAAGAACAGTATATCGGAGGTTTTACTCAAAAACTATCCATCCCTTAATAGCTCTGTAAACCTAGAACTACAAAACATTTGTTGCACCCTTTTAGATACGCTTAGTACGACTGGTTGTACTACAGCTCGTGCAGTCTATAAACGTTATTTATTTTGTAACAGGGCAGGAATACGAACTGCAGAAGATCACACAACGATCGCGCATCATAAGCGCGCATTTTTCTCAATTTCAGTTCGAGGAGCGTCCAGTAAGTAATGTGATAAATTTTTTTCCCGCAACATCTGTTGAAAGGATACAGAATATGTTGTGGGACTTGGTGAAATATTCCCGCTTCAGCTGCTACAGTTTCGTGTTGTTCCTGTAGGTGGCAGAGCTATACACAGCCATCAGAATTTCGTCTGTAACGGAGGTGCATACCGAGCAGAAAACCAAAGCACCGCAAACATTCATAGGTGCTTGCGGAATGTCTACGAGTAACTGGCAGTGAACTAAAGCACGGTGAGTCGTTGGGCGAGGTGTCTGTCATCATGGTCGCGCAGAACTGTCCGATATCCCGCTAGCCGGGCCGGCCGGTCGCACACAGCGTCTCCTGCAATGTTGGAACGTGCGGAGACTCTCATCCGAGGTTAGCGACGGATCACAATCAAATATCTCGCTGCACACCTCGGCGGCTCTGTTGGTAGAGCTGATTTACTCGTCCACCAGCTGGGTTACTCAGAGTTGTGTTACCGCTGTGTTCCTCGCCGCGTAACAGGAGACCGTGAAAAGGAACAAAGGACCATCTGCGTGGAACTGATCTGCGTTACGAGGTTGCTCGTGAGATAATATTTAGTCGAACATAGCCACATGCGCTGAAACATAGCTCTTCATCTCTTCGAGAAAGGGAAAATCCGTGGAATGACGCAACGCCACCTCTGCACCGAATGAAAAGTTCAAAGATGAACTCCAGCCGGTTAAGTTATGACTTGAGTCTTGTAGGACTCTGAAGGGCTTATTGTGTTCGATGCCCTTCCCCACGGTGAAACGATCTACACTAAAGTCTATTGTGCTATCCTCAAGGAATTGAAGAAACGACTTCAACGCGTTCGTTGCCAAAAGTATCCAAACTACTTTCTTGTGCTCCCTAACAACGTCGGGCTTCACACAAGTCTGCGCACGCAAAAGGAGCTCACAAAATTTCATTAGGCTGTTCTTCCCCATACACCCTACACCCCGGATCTCGTACTTTCCGACTTCCGTCTGTTTGGCCCAATGAAGGATTCACTCTGCAGGAGGCAGTATGTGGATGATGGGGAGGTTATTGATGCAGCTAGAGTTGGGTTCTACGTCGACCAGTGGAGTTGTATCAAGTGGACATATAGGCCACCGTAGTACGGTAACGTTGAAACGTCGCGTTGTAAATTAGGAAATTCGCGGTAAGTTCCTATGGGACCAAACTGCTGAGTTCATCGGCCCCTAGGCTTACACACTAGGTAAATTAACATAAACTAACTTACGCTAAGGACAACACACACACCCATGCCCGAGGGAGGACTCGAACATCCGACGGGGAGATCCGTGCGAACCGTGGCAAGGCGCCGCAGACCGCGCGGCTAACTCGCACGCCCGTCGCTTTGAACGAAGAAGATGTTGAAAAACGGGATTTAGGAGCCAAAAAAGTGGGTAATGATGTAGTGTATTGGAATCCTGAATAAAACCAACCATTTCCATAAGAAAATTGTTGCATTACTCATTGAACAGCCCTCGTATTCGTAAGCAGAACCCACAGGATACGTTCTTAGCGAATTCTGATTTTAAATTCTATTGTGCCAACCATTGCTTTGCACTAACAGTTAACAATAAATTGGGCTTGCGTCATCAGCTTTGCTGCTTTCCAACGACGAGTTCTGCGTCTGTAGCAAAACTCTCTAGAGTATAGAAATAATCTCTTCCAGTGTCATTTTATGTCACAAGAACAGTGTAAAATTCAATGCCTTCTCTCTAATTTTTATAACTATATGTTTCATTTTCTTACTGGCAGTGTGATGTGACCTTTCTTCGTTAACATTTTAATTCCTTATTTACGTTTAGAATCATAAAAATTACAACGCAAGGAAAGAATACATTACACAACAGTCGCTGTGAGTTTTATGTAAACACTGAAGCTGAGACATCCCTTTGCTCTCCGGGGGACAACAAGACCCGCGGTATTGTTAATTATTCTGCTTGGGTAATTGTTCACCCAATCATTAGCGTGTACTTTAACTAACGGGTTTGGTGCCTATTATTCCATTCTCCAAATAACTCCGAACGGTATGAACGCTGAGTTTGTAGCTTTCTTGTAAAGTTACTGTACTTCCGGGATCGGCCCATTACTTGTAATCAAAAGCAGTGTCTATAGAATCGGTCGCATGATCAGTTGTTATAGTTTTATATTCTTCAGATTTTGCCTCGAGTTCAAAAAATGGTTCAGATGGCTCTAAGCACTATGGGACTGAACATCTGAGGTCAACAGTCCCCTAGACTTAGAACTACTTAAACCTAACTAAACTAAGGACATCTCACACATCCATGCCCGAGGCAGTTTTCAAACCTGCGACCGTAGCAGCAGCGCGGTTCCGCACTGAAGCGCCTAGAAGCGCTCCGCCACTGCGGCCGGCAAACTCGAGTTCAATTATTACTCATGTTATCCATGTGAGACTACAGCAAAAATTTGTATTCGTCATTCTGTAAGCCTTTACCAATAAACTGCATCTCTATCAGAAAAGCAGCCGCCTACCTAGCGGTATAGAAGTGTCTTGTAGATTAACGAGCAGCTCTGCTCTACCGTATCGTGTGATCATGTCACTAAATTCAGCAAAGGCTAATTTTAACATGCTTACTCCCGAGAACACATGCATTTTTGTGTCATACCTGTACGCCGTAATGTGCTCTGTTGCTATGTTTTAAATTTTCAGATCGTTCCGTGTCATGCCTACGTATTGCTGTCATGCTGTTGGCATCAAATGCAGTGGATTAAAACACAAATAATGTGCTATTGTACAACTGTTATTTCTAAATATAGTAGCGTCAAGTTTGAATAGGTTTTTACTGAAACTATGTATTGAAAACAATTGTTTGAGTAACGTTTTCAAGAAGCGACACATTCGTTCATTGTTTGTAGAACATCATTTTGAGGAGGGAGCTCTATGGATAATAGTACGATTTTAATAATAAAACGACATTCATGCAGCTGCTTGCTCGAAACGACTTTCTGTACTGGTCTCAGTATTTTACGGTGGAGCGCTGGAGATATGAATTGGAGCAGTTTATTCCGACTTCCGAGACACGGCCGTATTCCCCACAGTCGTTGTCGCCCGCCGCGCGTCTCCATATTGCCATCCAGGTGGTGCATAACTTACGCCCCGCGCGGTCAATGCGTCAGCCACGGCACCCGGATGGGCCCTCCTCAGCACGGCACCCCAGAGCCACATCCCGCCGGGCAGGTCGTCTCCTCGAGCACCGCTCACCGACGCATCGCAGCACAGGCGCTCAGTACCTTTCCCGTCAGTAGATACCGCTCTATGGACAACGATCAGTTTGCACTTGTACTCAGTTCTAAAAAATGGTTCAAATGGCTCTGAGCACTATGGGATGTAGTGGGACGAAATAGAAGCGTCACCCACCCACCAGTGTCAGCCCAGTTTGCAGGTGAATATAAGTTTAATTTAGTTTTTGTTTATGTATTTTTGTAATATTTTGTAATGGTTGTGAATCGCCTAAAGTTTTG
This sequence comes from Schistocerca cancellata, assembly GCF_023864275.1. Taxonomy (NCBI): domain Eukaryota; kingdom Metazoa; phylum Arthropoda; class Insecta; order Orthoptera; family Acrididae; genus Schistocerca; species Schistocerca cancellata. The sequence goes on from NC_064633.1 coordinate 503,416,952, forward strand.
TATTTTTTTTTATGTTTCATGTACGGAGAGGGCGGCGCAACGAACGGAGACAGCATCTTCGCTGCCGCGACCAGAGAGAATATTGCTGGCCACTATACGTCGCGGGTCGACAGCCAAAGAGCAACAGAAGATCCTGGAACCGAGTTGTTGCGTCGTGCTTCTAAAAATTGATAAATGAAAATATGTAATTTTTTTGTACAACAATGATATCATAGGAAGTTGAATCTTATTGAAAATGTTAGTCCTATCTCGTCAAGGCTCAGGTTCACGTCTGTATGTAGGAAGATAATAAACTGGTGGATGCTATACGTGAAATACGTGTTCTGAGGATTTATTTATGAAGAATTATGTGAATGAATTAATAATATATTTGACGAGATTATTGAATTTTGACAGTGTTCATCGTGACTTTGAATCTCAAAGTTTATTTAATGTGGTTCTAATATCGATTAAATCAGATAACGTGTATCAATATAATTTCGGAGGAGAAACAAACGACATCTAAAATTGAAAAAGTTAACGCAAACCAATTGGCCCGAGTGACTTAATTCTGTGCATACGACTCAAATGATGTTTTACAGTTTCGTTCAAGAACCATTCTGAGACAATATAAAAAGAATATAAATAATTTTGGAGTGGGTTGTAACTGACGTAGGTGACGAAGTCTGCACATGGTCATATGTCGAAAGAAAATCATTTATACGAAACTTACGTCGTTACACTACATGGACTTAACATCTATGGTCATCAGTCCCCTTGAACTTAGAACTACTTAAACCTAACTATCCTAAGGACATTACACACATCCATGCCCGAGGCAGGATTCGAACCTGCGACCGTAACGGTCACGCGGTTCCAGACTGAAGCGCCTAGAACCGCACGGCAACAACGGCCGGCGTAATCAGTTCTGTAAATCAGTTTATCACTCCTAGTGCCATCTACTGGCATTCTGCAAACCAGACAATTGAGCGAGTGCAATATGCGCTGTTCCCTGTCGGAAAATTTGCAACAGTATTTGCGAGTGCCTACCTGTCCCTTCGGTCAGGACAGACAGGTATTGTTGAGTAGCTACAGTGAGCGGAAGAGGCAGTTACCAAGAAGACTGTACAGTGAGCACACGTACACTAAAGTGGCAAAAGTCAAGGGACAACAATATGTACTTATGCTGATGGAGATACTATCGCGTACGCAAGGTATCAAAAATCAATGCATTGATGGATCTGTCATTTTTCCTCAAGTGATTCATGTGAAGAGGCTTCCGCACGACGGGAATTAACAGACTCTGAACGCAGAATTGTAGTCCGAGTTAGACGCATGGGACATTCCATTTCGAAAATCGTTAAGGAATTCAGTATTCCCGGGTTCCCGGGTTCGATTCCCGGCGGGGTCAGGGATTTTCTCTGCCTCGTCATGACTGGGTGTTGTGTGACGTCCTTAGGTTAGTTAGGTTTAAGTAGTTTTAAGTTCTAGGGGACTGATGACCATAGATGTTAAGTCCCATAGTGCTCAGAGCCATTTGAACCAATTCAATATTCCGAGATCAACAGTGTCAAGAGTGTGTAGAGAACGCCGGGTTTGAGGCGTTACCACTCGATACGGACAGCGCAGAGATCGACGGGTTTCACTTAACGAGAGCAGCGGCATTTGGGTAGAGTTGTAAATAAAGACAGACACGCAGCGATGCGTGAAATAGCAGCTGAGGTCAATGTGGAACGTGCTACGAACGTATCCGTTAGGTCAGTGCGGGGAAATTTGGGGTTAGTGTGCTACGGCAGCAGATGAACGACGCAAGTGTGTTTGCGAAGAGCACATCGTTGGCAGCAGCGCCTCTCTTAGGCTCGTGACCATGCCATCTGGAACCTAGACTAATGGCAAACCGTGGTCTTGTCAGGTGAGCCCCGATTTCAGTTGGTAGGATTCCATTGTGGCGCAGACCCCACGAAACCCTGGACCCAAGTCGCCAACAAGGCAATATGCAAGCTGCTGGTAGCTCTACAGTGGTGTAGGCATTGTTTACGTGGAATGGCACAACTGAATGGTTACATTAAACTACTTGGAAAACATTTAAAGCCATTCAGGGACGTCGTATTCCCAAACAACAATGGAATTTTAATGGATGATAATGGGCCATGTTACCGGGTCGCAATTGTTCGAGATTGGTTTGAAGAACGATCTGGACAATTCGTGGGAGTGCTTTCACCAAACACGTCACCCTACATGAATCCCACAGAACATCTATGGCACATCAATTCGTGTACAAAATCCCCCACCGACAACAGTTTCGCAACTATGGACGGCTGTACAGGCAGTATGGTTCAGTATTTCTGTAACGGACTTCCAACGACTAGTTGAGTCCAGCCGGCCGGTGTGGCCGAGTGGCCTTGGGTGCTTCAGTCTGGAAGCGCGCGACCGCTACGGCCGCAGGTTCGAATCCTGCCTCGGGCATGTAAGTGTGTGATGTCCTTAGGTTAGTCAGGTTTCATTAGTTCCAAGATCTAGCGGAGTGATGACCTCAGATGTTGAGTCCCATAGTGGTCAGAGCCACTTGAACCATTTGTTGAGTCCATAGCACGCTGAGTTGCTAAACTACTCCTGACAAAAGAGGTCCGACGCGATGTTAAGAGGTATCCCATGACTTTTGTCCCCTCAGTACATATCTCAGACAGACATGCGACGCAGCTCGCAAGCTACTTGCACTGTTTCTAAAATATTGTGAATATATGTAAGTATTTTTCTACCAAACGTTGTGTTCTTGCAATTCAGTTGAGTGGAGATAAGGAAGGGCAGCATTCCTTTCGCCCTGTATCCTCAAAAGGTAAATGTGACCATCACTGAACTGTCAGTTTGATAAGTCGCGGCTGCAAAGTACTGACACAAAGTCTCTACAGACGAATGGAAAAACTTATAGAAGCCGACCTCGGATCTAACGTCGATCAGTTGTACAATTTTGGAACACGTATTATTGTGTTCGAGTATAATGACTTTTCTGGAGACTAGAAATCTACTCTGTAGGAATCAGCATGGGTTTCGAAAAGGACGGTCATGTGAAACCCAGCTCGCGCTATTCGTCCACGAGACTCAAAGGGCCATAGACACGGGTTCACAGGTAGATGCCGTGTTTCTTGACTTCCGCAAGGCGTTCGATACAGTTCCCCACAGTCGTTTAATGAACAAAGTAAGAGCATATGGATTATCAGACCAATTGTGTGATTGGATTGAGGAGTTCCTAGATAACAGGACGCAGCAAGTCATTCTCAATGGAGATAAGTTTTCCGAAGTAAGAGTGATTTCAGGTGTGCCGCAGGGGAGTGTCATAGGACCGTTGCTATTCACAATGTACATAAATGACCTGGTGGACGACATCGGAAGTTCACTGAGGCTTTTTGCAGATGATGCTGTGGTGTATCGAGAGGTTGTAACAATGGAAAATTGTACTGAATTGCAGGAGGATCTGCAGCGAATTGACGCATGGTGCAGGGAATGGCAATTGAATCTCAATGTAGACAAGTGTAATGTGCTGCGAATACAAAGAAAGAAAGATCCCTTATCATTTAGCTACAATATAGAAGGTCAGCAACTGGAAGCAGTTAATGACATAAATTATCTCGGAGTACGCATTACGTGTGATTTGAAATGGAATGATCATATAAAGTTGACGTCGTTAAAGCAGATGCCAGACTGAGATTAATTGGAAGAATCCTAAGGAAATGCAATCCGAAAACAAAGGAAGCAGTTTACAGTACGCCTGTTCGCCCGCTGCTTGGATGCTGCTCAGCAGTGTGGGATCCGTACCAGATAGGGTTGCTAGAAGAGATAGAGAAAATCCAATGGAGAACAGCGCGCTTCGTTACAGGATCATTTAGCAATCGCGAAAGCGTTACGGAGATGATAGATAAACTCCAGTGGAAGACTCTGCAGGAGAGAATCTCAGTAGCTCGGTACGGGCTTTTGTCAAAGTTTCGAGAACATACCTTCACCGAATAGTCAAGCAGTATATTGCTCCCTCCTACGTATATCTCGCGAAGAGACCATGAGGATAAAATCAGAGAGATTAGAGCCCACACAGACGCATACCGACAATCTATAAAATAAATAAAATAAAAAAATATTATTTAAATATTAATTATTCTATCTGTATGATGGTGATTGTGATTTTAATTGTAATTAATATTTGCTTATCTGGAACGTGGACGTTTAATTATTCGGTATCAGACGCTTGACAATGGCTTTCTCGTAAAGGCAATGTTACTCGTAGTTGACCGTGAAATAAAACTGAAATAATCGGACTTCGTAAATAAATCGTTTCCAAAGACTGCTGCGGTAGGTGCGGACTCATAATCTAAATCTCAATATTTCAATAATTTGCCAGCCATGCCAATACGTCGTACAGAGGTGATTGTCTACTAAACATAAAAAAGTTACACAGTTAGTTAAATCAGATATATTCAATGAATAAGCCTACAGTTCATAATCCTACTTACTTTTATAAATATAAATTCTTTACAGAATCGAGTGCCTAGTCTGGTTGCAACTCGCAGTATTCTTCTATAACATGAAATATGGCGGTGTGCCAGACAATAGAATAAATTACGTGCTTCTCGCACCACTTCTACCAGAGCTCTCTCCTTTCTAATCAAACATAAGAGTAACGTAATTGTGCTTTTGTTTTATCAGCAACACAGCGCTGCAGTTGTGTGCCATAGGCTTTATTTATTTGTCACTGATTATTTATTTAATTAATATTTCGCGTTTCCGAGGAAACTCACGCTCGGCATGCAAATGTGCCTTTATATTGCCCCCTGAATTGCGAGGCGAAAGGACACACCTGCAGGCGAGCAATTCACCTAAAGGCACAAGAAAATCTAAGTTATCTACAACTATTTACATGACTTACATTATACACATTATATACAAAATTTGAATGACGCGGGTGCGCCGTAAAAGTTCTTATGTTGGCAGATAGAGTGCGCGCATGCGCAGAAGCGTCTGTGTGACTCCGGCACTGCCGTTATATCGTACAGTTAGATCACGCGGCACAGTATTGCAGTTCATATTGTTCGTGTGCGCGCGTTTCTCAGTCGTTGCACAAAGAAAATATTCAACCAAGATTACATATGAAGACTACATTCTATGACAGGTAACTTAGTTTTAAATTTACAATATTTGTTATAACACAATACAACTTAGATTGTTGAATGTTCTTAGTTACATAGTATTGTTTTGAAATACTTCAAAGAAAAATGTCCGTATGTTTCAGGTGCGTTGACCTATACACATCGTGTCGTTATTACAGTTCATATTCATCTGCTGCACAATAATTTTTTTACAGGTTAGTATCGTCGTGGTAAAGTTTCTTTTTGATCACAGTAACATCGTTGTTTAACAACGTGATTAATACATAAGCGTGTCCATTTCCCATTTCCATTATAGTCGTTGTGATGCAGTTTGTTGTGATTAAAGGCATTGCTCATTACTGATCAGACGTGACCCGTCGAGTAATTGGTCCATGTGCAGTTCGTTTTTTTTTTTTTTTTTTTACATTCCGTGGAAGCTTGGTTGCAGAACCTCGGACGGCACATAGCTGGCGTCGATCCTTGGACAGTCCAGGTAAGAGTGTCCGTCACATTTCGAGAACATTTCATTCCCTGAAGTTCCAACCAAAATTCTTCCACCCGTCGTGTTGTTTTCTGGACAGGCACTTTGTGTCCATTTAATCCAATTAACATCTTGAAGTTAGGTACTGTAGTAATGTCACTAGACGATGCAGGAATTATGCACTTCACATTTTCAGTTTTTTGCTGAATATAGCTCACCTAAATGTTCGTAGTTATTAATCAAAGAAATCATTCATCGCGTTTACATAGATACGCTGCATAATGAATGGCATTAACCGTTTCTTTCACATAGGTTTCTGCGTAGTTGCAGAGTTAGTAATGTTCGTTAATGTCCGTGAACAGAGGTTCACTATGCAATGTCTTTTTGGCACTCGTTTTGTTCAAATTTTTTACATAGTAACAGTTACATGATACATCAGTTAAAAAAATAAGTAATTATACATACACACGTCACATATTTTCTTAGCATAAACATAATACAGTTGCACATAAACATGTTTGCATCATCATTACATAGCTATAGGTTATTACATTGTGTCACGTGATGTCATCTGAAATTAAGATAGGTTAGACACAACATTCATTACATCAGTAGGCAAGACCAGGCGTTTTCACTACTCAATAAATATTCAAAATAGTAAGAGAGAAAAAATGTTCGATTCCTCGCGTTTTGTGCGTGTGTGTAGAGTGTCTGTGTGGCCTTGACTACTGATAGATGCTTTTCGTGTTGAGAGATGTGCGTCTAATCTATTTCTCAAAGTAAAAGATCGCTTCACAGATGACGTCTGTCGGTTCGTCAGGTGTCATACCAAGTCAGTAGTACCTACAATAACAAATGTTCCGTGAAAAATTAATATATCATTCACTGCTACGTAATCATAAATTTTATTTTGATATCCCGTCTTCCAGGTGGTGGCGCGCGCTGAAAGAAGAGTTCTTCTGCCTTCAACTGCGACTCTGGAACCGCTGAAATGAAAATTTCTACACTACTTATTATCTGTGTTGTAACAACAGAGTTTTTCGAGTTGCTTAGCAATATTTTGATGGGTATGACTTTGACATTATTCAGCATGAAATGCTCAAAGATCTCGGTGTGCGTATTTTTCTAAAATTCTTTGAAGTGTGTCAACGTGTTCATTCCAACACTGTGTAGCTAACTAAATCATCGCCAAGCACGGTATCCAGGGCTGTAATGAATACCCCAGAGCTGACATTCAGTCCGAAAGGTAGAACACCAAAACTGATAGGTTCGCCCCCCGAACATAAATGCAGTATATTTCCGTGAATCAGGAGTGATACCCACCTGCCAAAACGAATTAGCGAGATCTATTGTGGAAAAATATTTTGCATCTAGATATTTCTGTAATTGCTCTTCTAAATTTTCGGGTTTTGTGTGAACCGGAAAAAATTATTTCATTAATTGCTCGTGCGTCTAACACTAACCTAATGCTTCCATTTAATTTTTTGACAACAGGTAGAGGACTACAATAAGGTGAGGTGGATGGTTCAATGACCTTCCAGTCTAACATTTGTTTTAATTCTTGCCACACAGCAGGTCGTTGAGATAACGGTACGTTATATGTCTTGTGGTAGAAGATCTTGTGAGGCTTAACTTCAATCTTGTACACATACGTGTTGATAACACCTAATCGTTTGGTAAAAACTTGTAAATATTTGGATAACACTTCCTGTAGTTTTATACGTTCATGTACACTGAGAGCTGTAGCTTCACTTATCTTATGATCAAGCAATGTTTTCAAGTCCAATAGCTCTGTGTCAGATGAGTGTGTTTGCATATCTTGAATGTCATTGTCAAGTACTAACTGAACCTTGTACCCTGTACAGTGTTTGTCATGCTTTAGAGTTCTCCTGTCCAAATCAATAATAATTACACTGCCTTTATCATTTAAAATACATTTACCTTTGGAGAAGTCTATAATAGAGTCCTTCTCGCTCATAATATCTATTCCTAATATGCAATTTGTCACAAGGTTTTGTACAACCAGGAATGGCCATTGTACGGTTTCATTACCTATTTTAATGTTTACAAAAACTTGTTTCGTAACCCTACATGACTTATTACCTAGTGCAGTAGTTATTTTACAGTTTTGGGCAGGAAACTCAGGCACAGGTTCCAATTCACACATCTTTTTATAGAAATTAAAAGACAAAACGCTCACAGCTGCACCTGTATCTAGGATAATAGTAGTTGGAATCCCACTTACTACACGAGTAGTAGATGCTAAAACAATTTCATTTGTGTTTGAACGACATTGTGTACTGTCTTGTAAAAGTTCATCTGATATATTGTTATTGTAGTTGTATCTTATAAATAAAACAGGTAATTTTTGTTTAGAATTATTCGGCATATCATTATTCTGTTGTTCAAGTGTGGTGTCAAATAACTGATTAACATTGCAGTCGCCCCGCAAGAATTCTTCAGCCACGACCTGGGGCATAGAAGTGACTGTTTCTAGTTTGTCGGATTAGCATTTGTACTAGGTACTGACACAGATTGAGGTTGTGCATCAGGTGTCATTTCTATTATATTCACATTCGGATATTGCCTATTATGATCTCCAAACTTTTGCGGTTGTTGTTGCTGTTGCGCATTATAACTTACCTGTCGGTCGTAAGGTATGCTCCAATTTTGTCCTGGTGGATGCTGTGGTAAAGCAGAGTTTGAATGGAAGTACTGATCGTTACGAGTCCAACCTTGATGCTGTCTTGGCTCGTAGTTATTATTATTTCTATTTCTGTTTGTGTTTTTGTTGTTGCCTTTGTATCCGTTGTTACCGTTGTAGTTATTACCGCGGTGCCTTTTGTATGGATTGCCGCATGAAGTGTTATTACTGTTGTAACTATTGTTTGTATTGGAATACGCGTGTTGATTTTGATTTTCGTATTGAAACGGCATGTGAGTTTGCTGTTTTTGCTGCACCGCGTATCCAAGTGTGGGCGCGCCAGAATTGAATTGGCAAGCCTGCATGTTTTGCATACCACTAGTGTAAACATTGTGGCTGCTGTTTTGCCGCGCGAAGCGCTGATCTTCAAGTAACATGTCAACCGAATCTAAGGCTGTTAAAAAATAATCTGAATCGTCATCCGGGATATGTATGAGTTTTTCTTTAATGTTGAAAGGCAATTTGGCCTTTAACGCACGGAGTATATCACGCGTTGCGACTGGTTCGTCCAAAAAGTGTCCCATGTTCAAGTATTTTTCAAAATATCTGCGTAAGTTGCCATTTTTACTGTTAAAAGTTTCAGGTTCTAAAATTTGTCTTCTGAGTCGCTCCTGGACGGATTGCGACCAGAATTTGTTCAGAAAAGCACGCTCAAACTCACTGTACGTGGTACATACGTCAGCTTGACTGTATGCCCAGACAGCTGCATCGCCTTGGATGTAACCGACAATATATGAAATCTTTTTCCGGTCACTCCAAGTGCGTGGAAATGCGTTACTAAAAGATTTAAGAAAAATCACCGGATGAATGGTTCGTTTTTCTGGGATAAAAATCTGAAATTGCCTGTGTTTCATTAAGCTTTCTTCTTCCTTCGTATTGTGATATGGATTTATTCCACTGTAATTACTGGTATGTTCAGCTGGCGAGTAATTACGATAATGTTGCTGTGGTTTACCATGATAATAGCTTGTGTTTGTGTTTGCACATCGTGGTATGTGTTGTAGTCGTGGTGTGTTTTGTTCTTGTGTGTTTGTCGTGTGCGGTATGTGTGTGTCATACTCGAATGTATATTGGTTCCTGAACTGTGCATTTTGACTGATATTTTCGTTACATTCAGACTGTGGTCGATCGGTGAATTGTCTCATGGGTGCAGTGACGGATTGTACTGCGTCACTGATCAGCTGTTTGTTATTAGTAATGTATTGCGCTACGGAGTCGTGCACAATTGTTGGTAAATTTTCACGTAAGCATGTCTCAAAATGTTTGTCTTTGTTCACTACCCAATCATGAAATTCTTTATTAATATTTTGAAAATGAGCTGTGGCATCAGATTGTAAGATGTCAGTCAGGTGTTGTTCAACATTGTCAAATTTATTCTGTACGTCAGTAATTCGTTTTTCAAGGTTGTCATGTACTGAAGGATATGTTTGAATTTGTTCAGTAAGAACTTCACACGTGACATTAAGGTTTTTTACTTGTGTCTGTAAAAGTGCTACGTCAGTTGTAGTCTTTTCTTGTCTCGTATTAAGCTGGGAAAATTTAGTACTGAGTTCAGTCATCTGTTTGGTCAGTGTGGCCTCTATAAGTTCCACACGTTTACATAAAGTGTCATTACCTGTCTTGAGTGCTATGAGGTCAGATTTAATTGCGTCATTTTGTGTCTGTAAGGTTGCCATGTTTTCGGCGTTTTGTTTCATTAGCATTTGTAACATGTCGGCAATGTTTACTGTTTGCAAGGTCTGTGCCCCCGTCGCGTCATTAGACGTGACGTCATGCATCAACATGGGCTCTGACTGAGACTTTGAAATTTTTGTAGTGGACGGCCTATTGCCAAAATTTCCGTCAACACTTGCGTCAATGTTTGATAAATCGTCACTACCGGTTGCTGTCGTAAAGTCATTTTCTAACATTTCTCTCTCGTCCGAGTCGGATTGCGTCTGAATAGTACGTCTTTGCTGTTCCATTTTTGCGTATTGATTTCTAGTTATTACCATGCCACACGTGATATATGTTTCAAGAAAATATTTGACACTGATTTTAAAATAAAATGCAGTTGAGCATGAATCGCTCGTAGCAACAATGGCTGTCTGTTAATTTAAAAATATAAACTGAATTTGAGATTCTTGGTAATGGCTGCTGTCCATGTTACTACGTATCGTACAGAAGTCGGCCATATTGTACACTCGTGTATTGGTATTGTTGCATACGTTATTGTTTAAGGAAAAGTACTGAGAATGAAATTTATCACTGAAAACTGTTATGCACGAAAGAAACACTACAGAATCTACTGAAAAGCTAATACACTGAATTATACGTCTGGTCAAGCCTGCTAATGCAAAGATGCTGCGTCTTACCTTATTTTGCTGGAAGTTTCATTGCGTCTTCCCGCAAAATTTTAGAATTGGAAAATATCTTCAGATTTTTTGTTATCTCTCATACATTCACGTCCAGGTCCAGAAAGTTGATTTTTCACATGAAACAAAGAGAACAATGTAACAAATGACAAAATAACAAGTCCGACACGCAGTCGCCAATATAAAATAAATAAAATAAAAAAATATTCAATGAATAAGCCTACAGTTCATAATCCTACTTACTTTTATAAATATAAATTCTTTACAGAATCGAGTGCCTAGTCTGGTTGCAACTCGCAGTATTCTTCTATAACATGAAATATGGCGGTGTGCCAGACAATAGAATAAATTACGTGCTTCTCGCACCACTTCTACCAGAGCTCTCTCCTTTCTAATCAAACATAAGAGTAACGTAATTGTGCTTTTGTTTTATCAGCGACACAGCGATGCAGTTGTGTGCCATAGGCTTTATTTATTTGTCACTGATTATTTATTTAATTAATATTTCGCGTTTCCGAGGAAACTCACGCTCGGCATGCAAATGTGCCTTTATAAATCCTTCTTTCCACGAACAATACGAGACTGGAATAGAAGGGAGAACCGATAGAGGTACTCAAGGTACCCTCCGCCACACACCGTCAAGTGGCTTGCGGAGTATGGATGTAGATGTAGATGTAGAACATCAGTTTGTATTTCGGACAAATGTAGTCAGACGCAAGGCAATACTGACCCTACGACTTATGTTCGAAGATAAGATAAGGAAAATCAAACCTACGTTTATAAGATTTGTCGACTTAGCGAAAGCTTTTGACAATGTTGACTGGAGTACACTCTTTGAAACTCTGAAACCAGCAGGGGTAAAATACTGGGAGTCGAAGGCTATTTGCCGCGAGGAGTGGTCGCGAGGTTCGAGGTGCCATGTCACGGATTGCGCGGCCCCTCCTGTCGGTGGTTCGAGTCCTCCCTCAGGCATGGATGTGTGTATGTTGTTCTTAACTTAAGTTAGTTTAAGTAGTGTGTGGGTCTAGGGACTGATGACCCAGCTGTTTGGTCCCTTAGGAATTCACACACTTGTGAACATTTTGAAACAACTTGAACTGAAACCGGACGGCAGTAATAAGAGTCGAAGGGTATGAAAGCGAAGCAGTGGTTTAGAACGGAGTGAGACTGGATTGTAGCCTATCTTAGACGTAATCCAATCTGTCCATTGGACAAGCAGTAAGGGAAACCAAAGATAAACTTTGAGTAGTAATTGAAGTTCAGGGAAAAAAATAAAAACTTTGAGATTTCCATATGACATTGTAATTCTGTCAGAGAATGGACATTGTCTTGAAAGGAGAATATATGATGAATATTAAAAAAATCATAACAATTATAACGGAATTTGATCGAATCAAATCAGGTGATGCTAAGCGAATAAAGGAAACGAGACAAAGTAGTAGAAGAGCTTTGCCATTTGAGCAGCAAAATAACTAAGGTTCGTCGAAGTAGAAAAGATATAAAATGTTGAATGGCAATGGTAAGAAAAGGGTTTCTGAAGAACATGAACTTTTTAACCTCGAATATTGATTTAAATGTTTAGGAGTCTCTCTGGAGGTATTTCTCTGGCTTGTATGGGGGTGAAACATGAACGATAAACAGTTTAAGCAAAAAGAGAACAGAAGCTCTCGAAATGTGGTGCTACAGAAGAATGTTGAAGATTAGATGGATTGATCAATTAAGTAATAATGACGCACTGAATAGAATTGAGGACAGAAAAAATATGTATTACGACTTGACCAAAAGAAGGAATTGTTTGATTGTACACGTTCTTAGACTTCAAGGGATCACCAGTTTAATACGGGAATGAAATATGGAGAGTAAAACCCTGAGAGGGGGACAAAGAGACGAATGTAGTAAATTCTGATGGATGTGCGTTGCAGCAGTTGTTCGAAGATCAAGGGTCTCGCACAGGATTGAGTTGGCATGGAAAGCTGCATCAAGCCTGTTTACGGAATGATGACCAGGATAACAATAACAACAATTACCATTACAGGTCTAAGAGCCTGCAAGTGAATTACATAAAACTTACCTTCTCGTAAAAATGCTAAATTTATCTCCTATGGTGAAAATCACACCTGCATGGCCACAAAAGAACAGCTTGGACATAAACGTCTCGTCACGTCGAGGATTCTCTGGAGGGAAGTTTTCACACTGGTTGCATGACATCTTTGATTGGTGAAGACGTACGCCATCTACATTATCGCACTCCTATTAAGCCATTCGAAAAATTACATCCTTTAGATTTGCTAACTGCTGCGTTTAGTTGCACGAAACGTCCTGTAACTCCCTACTAGATTAATAATTATTACTGAGATGTCTTTCAGCTATGGATTGGACCATGAATATAGCACTGATGGATTCAGCTAGGCTACCGTTGAGCGCCAATAACAAGCTATTTTAAAATGAAGAATAGTTTTATTAATCATATTTTAACTGTACTTGCCCGCAGAATGTTTTTTATCAGTTTTCCGATTAATTTGACGAGAACCGTCACGAATTCGTCTCCCATGCCAATCTTTTTATCTCACAGAAGCACTTTAACATACATCTTCAGTTATTTGCTGGATGTATTCAAATCACTGTTTTCCTCCGCAGCTTGTGAGCATTAATAATATATAAAGGTATTTAGTGTGTTAGTTACAGAAAAGTAAATAGAGAATGTGATCAACATTTGAAGAGTAATAATGTTAAACCTTCTGGATGCCCAATTTCACATTTGTCAGCAGAATCAAACGCAATGAATCTCCTTTAAAAAATAATTTATTTCTATCCAAACATTGAGACCATAGAATTATAATACTCACCTGATTACTGGACAAATAATAAGACAAGTTACAAAAATAACGCATTAAGAACAACCTAAGTGCAATGCAGAGGATCTGACTAGAAAAGTGTCAATACGGAAGTTTTTGTTTCAACATCCATTAACACTAAGTATTTTTGTTTTATTTTAAGGACAATGCAAGTACTGAATTACAGTAGTAATATTTTAACTAACAAGACTGCTCTCGACAAAAATCATTTCTCGTACCTCTCTCTCTCCCTATCTCTCTCTCTCTCTCTCTCTCTCTCACACACACACACACACACACACACTCTTTCTTCTCTTTCTTTCTTTTTGAGGAAAAATATGTCCCAGTATTGTTTTGCGTTTCTCACACAACTACATTCTTGTCATCAGATATTGCTAAGCTTTCTGTAGAGCTAGCTGTGATGTTGAGGACCAAATGGCAACATCGTCTGTTTTGCGACCTATAAACTATGAACTGTAGATTAAAACTGAACAAACTGCAAGAGGGTGGAAATTTAAGGAGATGGGACCTGGATAAACTGACTAAACTAGAGGTTGTACAGAGTTTCAGGGAGAGCATAAGGGAACAATTGACAGGAATGGAGGAAAGAAATACAGTAGAAGAAGATTGGGTAGCTCTGAGGGATGAAGTAATGAAGGCAGCAGAGGACAGAGGATCAAGCAGGTAAAAAGACGAGGGCTAATAGAAATCCTTGGGTAACAGAAGAAGTACTGAATTTAATTGATGAAAGGAGTAAATATAAAAATGCAGTAAATGAAACAGGCAAAAAGGAATACAAACGTCTCAAAAATGAGATCGACAGGAAGCGAAAAATGGCTAAGCAGGCATGGCTAGAGGACAAATGTAAGGATGTATAGGCTTATCTCACTAGGGGTAAGATAGATTCTGCCCACAGGAAAATTAAAGAGACCTTTGGAGAAAAGAGAGCCACTTCTATGAATATCAAGAGCTCAGATGGAAACCCAGTTCTAAGCAAAGAAGGGAAAGCAGAAAGGTGGAAGGAGTATATAGAGGGTCTATACAAGGGCGATGTACTTGAGGATAATAATATGGAAATGGAAGAGGATGTAGATGAAGATGAAATGGGAGATACGATACTACGTTAAGAGTTTGACAGAGCACTGAACGACCTGGATCGAAACAAGGCCCCGGGAGTAGACAACATTCCATTAGAACTACTGACGGCCTGAAAAACTCTACTATCTGGTGAGCAAGATGTATGAGACAGGCGAAGTACCCTCAGACTTCAAGAAGAATATAGTAATTCCTATCCCAAAGAAAGCACGTGTTGAGATGTGAAAATTACCAAACTACCAGTTTAATAAGTGGCAGCTGCAAAATACTAACGCGAATTCCTTACAGACGAATGGAAAAAGTGGTAGAACTCAACCTCGAGGAAGATCAGTTTGGATTCCGTAGAAATGTTGGAACACGTGAAGCAATACTGACTCTACGACTTATCTTAGAAGAAAGATTAAGGAAAGGCAAACCTACGTTTCTACCATTTGTACACTTAGAGAAAGCTTTTCACAATGTTGACTGGAATACTCTCTTTAAAAGTCTAAAGGTGGTAGGGGTAAAATACAGGGAGCGAAAGGCTATTTACAATTTGTACAGAAACCAGATGGCAGTTATAAGAGTCGAGGGACATGAAAGGGAAGCAGTGGTTGGGAAGGGAGTGAGACAGGCTTGTAGCCTTTCCCCGATTTTATACAATCTGTATATTGAGCAGCAGTAAAGGAAACACCAGAAGAATTCGGAGTAGGTATTAAAACCCATGGAGAAGAAATAACAGCTTTGAGGTTCGCCGATGACATTGTAATTCTGTTAGAGACAGCAAAGGACATGGAAGAACAGTTGAACGGAATAGACAGTGTCTTGATAGGAAGATATAAGATGAACATAAAGAAAAGCATAAACGAGGATAATGTAATGTAGTCGAATTACGTCGGGTGATGCTGAGGGAATTATATTAGGAAATGAGACACTTAAAGTAGTTAATGTGTTTTGCTATTTGTGGAGCAAAATAACTGATGATGGTCGAAGTAGAGAGGATATAAAATGTAGACTGGCAATGGCAAGGAAAGCGTTCCTAAAGAAGAGAAATTTGTTAACATCGAATATAGATTTAAGTTTCAGGAAGTCGTTTCTGAAAGTATTTGTATGGATTGTGGCCATGAATGGAAGTGAAACATGGGCGATAAATAGTTTGGACAAGAAGAGAATAGAAGCTTTCGAAATGTGGTGCTACATCAGAATTATGTAGATTAGATAGGTATATCACATAACTAATGAGGAGGCATTGAACAGAATTGGCGAGAAGAGGATTTTGTGGCACAACTTGACTAGAAGAAGGGATCGGTTGGTAGGACATGTTCTGAGGCATCAAGGGATCACAAATTTAGCATAGGAGAGCAGGATGGAGGGTAAAAATCGTAGAGGGGGACCAAGAGATGAACACACTAAGCAGATTCAGAAGGATGTAGGTTTGCAGTAAGTACTGGGAGATGAAGAAGCTTGCACAGGATAGAGTAGCATGGAGAGCTGCATCAAACCAGTCTCAGGACTGAAGACCACAACAACAACAAAGAACGTTACGTTGATTTTTTCATTGTTAATGCTTTAATAGTTATTTGAGATGGAAGAGAATGAGACACTTTGATCATAATACACTTGGTAATCTCAAACGTCGCGCCTATTGAAGACAGTGTTTCACCTCCATCTTTAAAATTAAAAAAGTGAATTATATGCGCTAGATTTACGTGGAACGGCTTCATAGCTTCAGCTGACTCAACGGTCTTTTTCAAATCTTGCGTGACCTCGAAGGTGTCTCCTTAAGGCAAGTATCAAAGTCTATTGAAGTCCAGCTGAGCAGCTCCTACTCTGGAGCTGTGAGTCACAGCAGCAGGAGCACTCCCGTAGAGTTCTGCTCATATTGAGGGTGACACGAGCCTGACATTCGACAGAGTGGCATAGTTTCGTTCAGTCGCAAAATAGACGTTGCACATAACAGCAAATATGTTACGCCTCCTCCATTAATATAGTCCTCACTGTCCGCCGACTGTTATATCTGTCGCCACAGAAAGGACTGGGGACTATTTTCCACACCCACATCGTCAAAGATGACGATACATCCGTCGAGCGCAGAGGAAAAGCCCTGACAGGGCCAGTTACCGAAGAGTTAGCACAGTTACCATCGAGTTATCACAATTACCGACGATCTGTCACTGTTAACAATCACTTTTCAATGTTACATACAAGCTGTCACAGTTATCAATCAGTTGCCACACTAGACTACAAGTTCCAGATCTACAATTGTCCCAGTTACAGGCTAGCATCTATCGACAAGTGGCTATCGGACAGTCAACAGCGAGAATCAGACTGTTCGTTGTTATTCGATCCTAAAATGCCAACAGCAGTCTAGAATGAACTACTGAATACTTAGTCATCACTGAGACTAGGTTCAGGACGTTTACTTCGGTACCACACATGTTAATCACGATAAGTTGAGTATCTATCCTGCACTTCATTTTAATACAAGATTATTTATGATTTTTTTAAAATTGTGTAGTCCATCTTATTCGTATTATTAATATTCGCTCTTTGACGACAGCAGTTACAAGCGTGCAAACATGACACTTCAAATAGCATCTACTTTGCTGTGGTACGGGGTTCGCAGCCTGCGATGCTTTTTGCTGAGCGCTGAATGTATTTAATGTATACAACAGCAGACTTCATAAATGTTTTCATACGCACTCTTTTTGATTGGTGTTACCTTATCAGAGTAGCTTACGTTGTCTGGGAACGAATTAATCCTAACGAAGTCTGACAGTCTGCACAATCAGCCTAGGTCGCAGTAATCACATCCAATTCAATATTCACTGTCCTATGCCCTACGTTTCCTCTGGCATAACTTCTCCTTCAGTCATAAGCCAGAGGCTGCCGTTCACTAGAGTAGGTGGCATGAAAATAGCCTCGAAGTGTTACCGGTAGTCATCAGTCCACTTGTTGACATTTCAACTACACATTGTGGGGTTCCTGCCACATTATTCTCCCACATTACATTTTTATTTTACTTCTACTTGCTATCAGTAAGATGAGAAGATTCAGAATCAGCAAGGCAGGGAGAAAGTTCCTTGCGTTGAGTTGTGCAGCAGATGGCATCAGAGTGACTGGTGATCTTATCATGCTGGAGTAGCGTATAGATAGACAGCGAGGAATCTCGTACTGAGGGTGTGAGCATGGCGCGAATCAATGCAATGTTGTTAGTTGATATTTATTATTTGAACATTCTTATGCTCCTACAGCGAAACCGTCATATTAGTTTCATTGATTGATGGTTAGTAATAATTTCTAAAGGCCATTAGCTAAATTAAAAAAGTATATTAGAACATTTTAAATTAGTCGTTGTTCGTGGAAGATGAAGGGGCAATCAAAATCGCACTGAACAAGCAGTTGCCAGACTGTTATTGTAATTCACTGTCAGTCTTCTACCTGGTATGAGTGAGGCAACACACATCGGGACGGTCAGTTGGAATACGGTGCCGATAATTATTCATCGCAATTGACACTGTCTCAGACAACGTTTGTGTGTAACATCTCACTAGAAGTTTTGTATCAGGTATGAACAAGTGCAATACGCGCTGTCGACGACGTAGCGTAGCGAGTAAGCCAGAATCATTTGTCGTGCTGGACAGTGCCTTGGTGAATAATCGCGTGAGGTTTTGAATATCTTGTAATAGTGTAAATCATAAGAACGTGTCCTGTTGCGGTGCTATGAACATAGTTAAAATCTCCGAATTTTGATTTTATAAATGAACATAATCAAGCTTTTGCTTATGTTTCTTGATTGCCACTAAACATTAATGTACACAAAACAAGTGGCAAAACATGTTTTCCAGAATGAGATTTTCACTCTGCGGTGCAAAGTGCGCTGATATGAAACTTCCTGGCAGATTAAAACTGTGTGCCGGACCGAGACTCGAACTTCGGACCTTTGCCTTTCACGGGCAAGTGCTCTAACATCCGAGCGACCCAAGCACGACTCACGACCCGTCGTCACAGCTTTACTTCTGCCAGTATCTCGTCTTCTACCTTCCAAACTTCTCAGAAGCTCTTCTGCGAAACTTGCAGGAGTAGCACTCAGGGAAGAAAGGATATTGCGGAGACATGGCTTAGCCACAGCCTGGGGAATGTTTCCAGAATGAGATTTTCACTCTGCAGCGGCGTGTGCGCTGATATAAAACTTCCTGGCAGATTAAAACCGTGTGCCGGACCGAAACTCGAACCTGTCTCCGTAATATCCTTTCATCCAGGAGTGCTAGTTCTGCAAGGTTCGCTGATGAACTTCTGCGGAGTTTGGAAGGTAGGAGACGAGGTACTGGCATAACTGAAGCTGTGAGGACGGGTCCTGAGACGTGCTTGGGTAGCTCAGAAGGGAGAGCACTTGCCCGCGAAAGGCAAAGGTCCCGAGTTCGAGTCTCGGTCCGGCACTCAGTTTTAACCTACCAGGAAGTTTCAGCATATGTTTTGATAACTTATTTCTTAGCGCTGGCTTTTATCGCTCACTGCCACTTCACTTTAGAACAGTTTGTTGTTTGAACTTGGAATCGTGCACGTATACGGAAAATAAGCCAATTTGGACGAGAACGGTGAGGTACCTTTAGAACACCAGAGGTAAGGAAACCAGAGCCAAAGGATTGGGGTTAATTTTGGGGAGGAGAAAAAATGCGAGGTCATCGGTCTCATGCCATTAGGGAAGTATGGGGATATAAGTGGGCCATGCCCCTTCAAAGGAACCATCCCGGCATATGCCTAAGCGATTTAAAGAAATTACGGAAAACCTAAATCAGGACGGTCGGACGCAGTATTGAACCGTCGTCCTCCCGAGAGCGAGTCCAGTGTGCTAACCACTGCGCCACCTCGCTCTTTCCAAAGCCAGTGCTGCTAGGAAAGTACCCTAATAAACTATACTATTGACAGAAACTGGCATTTCTGCAAAGTGGGTAGGACATTTTATGAAACTCAATGTGTAACGAATACGCAGGCGAACATTATAATAATAATTAGGTGTCGCCATTTTTCTATTTTTTCAAAGAAATGACGTAGTTACTAGAAGACGTAAGCGGTATGTGGCTTGTGTTGAATTATGAAAGTCAATTCTATATACGTGATATTAGATAGACTGTAGCGTCAGAGAAACTGGTACATGGTTGCATATTCAGATACAGAGATATATAAACAGGCAAAAAACGGCACGGCGGTAGGCAACACCTATATAAGACAACATGAGTCTGGCTCAGTTATTACATCGGTTACTGCTACTACAATGGCAGTAGAAACGTCTCCTTTGAAAAATTATACAGGACTGTGCTTAAACTGACACGAAACAGTAGATACTGTGAAAATTGGTTCAGAAAGACACATGGAGGAAATTAGTTCGTTATCAGAGAAAGTGTGAACTTTAGGATCAGGTAAATAATTTATCTACGAAGGTAGATGATAATCTGAATGACACAAAACCGGTAGTCTTTCATGGCACAGAAGGGTGCGAAAAAATAGGGAAATTCAAACAAAATCAGAATCAAATTAATACGCAACACCAAAGAGAAATCCGGGAAGTACAAGATCAGCTGACACAGGTAATACAAGGATTACATATTTCAGAGGACACTCGCGCTCCAATACGGGAAGAGGGACATAGAAATACGGAACAGCCACAAAATAATAACACAGGGCACTTCGGAAATTATGAAAGAAATTGGCAAGGTACACCGAATTTTGAAATGGAACCGCCAAAACGACGTAATAATGACCGACATGCGACTCGCCGACATGATGAATTTGACTATAAGCTGTTTATTACTACACGTAAATTCAAAACATTTAAGAATTCCGGCAACGACATTCATCCACAAGCATGGCTTCATCAATTCTCTCATTGTTTTCCTCCCAACTAGTCATTGGAGCACAGGTTAGAATATATGTGTGGCTACTTGGAGAATGAACCAGCTGTAAGAATGCGATCGGTCATTCACGATTGTCACAGTGAAGGAGAATTTTATCATGCTTTCCTCTCAGCATATTGGTCTCAGGCTACACAAGACAGAGGAAAACATAGCATCATAATGATGAAACATTTCGAACAATTTGAATTTTCCAGTCTTGTGAAATATTTTGAAGACATTTTGCACAAGAATCAATACCTGTCAAACCCATACAGGCCCTCAGAACTAATCCGCATTTGCTTAAACAAATTACCTGAACATTTGCGACATATTGTTATTGGCTGGACGTTGCAGAGACGACATTGAAGATTTTCAGGGAACACATTAACATAGTACTGAAAATAATATCCTGTTAATAGCAAGCGCAGCTGCGAAATACTTGGTGCAAATATACATAGATGCCACAACTGTTTCACTGTACAACAATGAAAGACTGCAACTACAAAGGTAATTCTCTCTACAATTACGCACTAGCAATAAACAATAGCTACACTAGTTACACAAACTACAAGAAAAAAATCAGAAGATTCCAGTGAGGTATCCTGGCAGGGTATCCTGTGCTTAAACTGACACACAATATTTTTTAGCGCAACGCAATCTGACTTTCAATAATCCCTACAAAATAATGGCCCTGACTAACATTAACCTATACCTTCCACAAATCACTTACCTCACAAAAATCTTCGTTACTCGAACTACTGCAGTACAGCGAGCGCCACTACTGCCAGCTAAATAAAAGATTCAAACTATGAAGGCACTAACTACTAATAGGCATAGTTAACAAATGTAAGATTTTGATAGAGAACAAACAATGTATTTACCTCAATAGTGTTCAAGACTCACAATGTATATGGCAGTTTATGACATCCAGTCTTACAAATTTCAAAACTCCACCATCTCTCTCCCCACATCCACCACTGCTGGCGGCTCACCACCAACTGCTGAGCGCTACGCGCTGTTCACATCCAGCTGCCCAACACTACAATGGCAGACAACAATGCAAACTACCCACAGACTGCGCACAGCACAGCCAGTGATTTTTCATACAGAGCGCTACGTGGCGTTACCAATAAGAAAACCTAAAAGCCTACTTACACAGTTAATCGAGATTTAATTGAGTTTGAACGTGGTATTATAATCGGCGCACGAGGGTGGGACACAGCATCTCCGAGGTTGCGGTGAAGCGGTGATTTCCCCAAACGACCATTTCACGAGAGTACCGTGAATATTAGGAATCCGGTAGAACATCAAATCTCCTTCATCGCTGCGACCGGAAAAAGATCCTGCAAGACCGAGACCTACGACAACTGAAGAGAATCGTTCATAGTGGCAGAAGCGCAACCCTTCCGCAAACTGATACAGTTTTCAGTGATGGTTCATCAACAAGTGACAGCGTTCAGACCATTCAACGCAACATCATCGGTATGGTCTTTTGGAGCCGAAGCCTCACTCGTGTACCCATGATGACTGCACGACACAAAGCTTTACGCCTCGCCTGGGCCCATCGACACTGATATTGGACTGTTGATGACTGGAAACATGTTGCCTGGTCGCACAAGTCTCAGTTCAAATTGTATCGAGCGGACGGACGAGTACGGGTGTGGAGACATCCCCATGGACCCTGCATGTCTTCAGAGGAATGTACAAGGTTGTGGAGACCCTGCAATGATTAGGGGCGTGTGCAGTTGGAATGATATGGAACCCCTGGCACGTCTGGATACGACTCTGACAGGTGACACGTATGTAAATGTCCTGTCTGATCATCGGCATCCATGTATGTCCATTGTGCATTGCTACGAACTTGGGAAATTCCAGCAGGACAATGTGACACCTCACACGTCCAAAATTGCTGCATAGCGGCTCCAGCAACAGTCTTCTGAGTTTAAACACTTCCGCTGGCCACAAGGATCCCCACACATGAACATTATTGAGCATATTTGGGATGCCTTGAATGTGCTGCTCAGTAGACATCTACACGCCCTCATACTCTTACAGGTTTATGAACAGCCCTGCAGGATTCATGGTGTCAGTTCCCTTCAGCACTACATCAGGCATTAGTTGAGTCCAAGCCACGTCGTGTTGCTGCACTTCTGAGTGCTCGCAGGGGGGGGGGGGGGGGGGCTACACGATAACAGTTTCTTTGGCTCTTCAATGTATAATAGATTCCCTAACATCTTATGCAAAGTACGCCCTTTTACATCTAAGTTAAATAAAACAAATTACCTGCCACCAATCACATACAGAAAGTCTACCATCAGGTTCCTGTTGACATTTACGAATTTGATTAATTGTCGGACGGCTAGTCACGGGATTTGTTTGCTCCCACAGGGAGTAAAACATGGATTAGTGTAGGATGCTCGCTAACATTTACATGAAATACTCTAAATCGGAGACTTGTTAACATACTAGCACTTGTTATATATATATATATAGACACGCCGCGTTTTTCTGTCTGTCTGAGAAGGCAAGTCTCAGCAACTAAAGTAAAGATTTTGATACAGGGTTTCCCTGGTACATAGACTGATACACGAGAAAGTTTTGTGTATATAATTTACAAATATTTCGTGCGAATTGGCAGAAGTGTTATGAATTTAAGTCCCCGTCGCATTTTTTCTGTCTGTAAGTAAGGGCCGATCTGAGGAACTACTGTAGGAACTTTAATATGATTACCACGAACAAAAAGAGTAATTCACAAGGAAAGTTTGCTTTTATAATTCACTACCGCTAAGCTAGAAACGTCGTCTGGCCCTAGATGAATGAGCCGGCCGAAGTGGCCGTGCGGTTAAAGGCGCTGCAGTCTGGAACCGCAAGACCGCTACGGTCGCAGGTTCGATTCCTGCCTCCGGCATGGATGTTTGTGATGTCCTTAGGTTAGTTAGGTTTAACTAGTTCTAAGTTCTAGGGGACTAATAACCTCGGCAGTTGAGTCCCATAGTGCTCAGAGCCATTTGAACCATTTGAACCTAGATGAATGCTACCTCTGCGAAGCCGTGAAAGGTCACTGTTACCTCCTATAAATACCCCACGAAAAAGTAGTTACGCTTATCTCCACTATGCATTCATAGCGGCTGATCGAAGCTGCTATTGTTCCCAAAGCACCTGTGCGAGGCACGCGATTTCGCTTGGGATCCTGTATACTATCTTTCACTATTCCAAGTCTACATGCACTTCTCCAACGAATTGCTTACGCTTTTCCAACAGACTGACTCCACTTCTCCGACAGACCGTTATTTCTATCCCAAAACGCATCGAATAACGCTCATGAATTCCGTCGGTGGACTGAACGCGTAACTTTCTAGCACAGTGA
Source organism: Schistocerca cancellata (assembly GCF_023864275.1). NCBI lineage: Eukaryota > Metazoa > Arthropoda > Insecta > Orthoptera > Acrididae > Schistocerca > Schistocerca cancellata. Next base: position 503,440,774 of record NC_064633.1, read on the forward strand.
TTTCCACTAGAGTCTAAAAGAGTCCCCTGGTATAACAGAAACCTATGTACACATTTTCGAAAATGGGATTTATCTCAAATTCTGCTACTGTAGAGGATGGTTCTCCAGACAAGGTAAAAGAATTTAAAGTCTCTAATCAAATACGTACGGATTCTATGATTATAAAAACGAGCTTCCAAAATGGTTCAAATGCCTCTGTGCACTATGGGACTGAACATCTATGGTCATCAGTCGCCTAGAACTTAGAACTACTTAAAACTAACTAACCTAAGGACAGCACACAACTCCCAGTCATCACGAGGCGGAGAAAATCCCTGACCCTGCCGGGAGTCGAACCCGGGTGTTGGAAGCGAGAACGCTACTGCACGACCACGAGCTGCAGACAAACGGGCTTCCAAATCTGCGTAGTCAGAACACTCTGCATCTCAGGTATTACGCCTACGAACTTCAGCAACAGGTACAGTTTTATTTAAATGTGCAATATGGGGTTGAAGTTTTTAGCTTCAGGGTGAAATTAAGGAACTAATTAATCAATGTAGTTTTGTTTCTTTACCATCAAATTTCACATTTTACAAAGTGGTAAAATATGAAGATATACCAACAGATACCTCAGTAGTATCGTTTGACGGTTCGATATACTTGCTATAACTATTTTAAGTTCGTAGTTTCCTCCAAAAATCCCTTGTCCAATGGAAGTGTCCTTTGTCTGCTCTATCTTGAAAAGACAAATTTTCATGAAAGTTTGCTTTCGCTGCAGTTCAGCAATCAGTGATACATCTAAACCCAGCCGGTGACCTGAGGCATCTTTCCGGCATCTGGCTCCCAGCTACTAAATGAGGAAATGGAGCCTGAAGTTTATTACGGAGTTCATCGCACGAAAACATTCAACAAAGGATTTACATTTACTATGAATAAGTGTGTTGTATGCTACTATACCAAAAGAACGCAATCCGCACTAGGTGTATTGCAAAGCATTCGAACTCGGTACGGACGAGTCACGAATTAAAGGAAATACTATGTCAGAGTACGCCCTAGAATTCACGGAATTTATGTGTAACCTTGCTGATTAGTTACATTCAACGGAAAAAATGTACCAAATGACTTTAGAGCAGATAATAATAAACAATCAGCAGTTTACGTTCTCCCAGAGGATATATTTACTTTACTTGATCTGTCATCGGCCCGATGCTTTTGATGAGGTATCACAAGTTCAGAAATCGATAGCGATAAGTAGAAAGATGACCGGAAAAAAGAATAAGTAACAGTTTCCAAAATTTGTGACAAATACGACTGAAGATACAGCGTAACATCTACAAACATTATGGATTTTTTCCACATCAATGCTAAATTTTATGAGTGTGTGGTATCCTTTCTTTCGGACATCATGCATTCATGAAACTGATTCGCCTCGATGGGCAATGAATCCACCACCTCAGTGCGGATACACAAATACGTTCGACCTGCGGGAATCTCGAAGTAGCGGGAATGGATGACCCAGGACTGAGGACTGCGGGTAGGTGGCAGCAGATGAATATGTGAGTTTGCCGAGAGGCGTGCTGAGTTAAGCAGCACAGAGCAGTGTTCCCCACGCACTTGCCCCACGCCAGCGATTGCTACTGTCATCAAGGAATGAAGATCTGATGATGGTCTCCTTAGAAGATGGAAACCGATCATCCACAAATAAGGTTCAGCAACGAGCGCCCACCCCCCCTCTCATCATCAGTTTGCAGAATACTGTATTCGTTGTAATGTTGTAAATTCCTCATAGCTGACGATTGTGTAACGCTTTTCATGCTTTTTAAGTGAACAAGTTTTCGGTTTTAATTAAGTACATGATGCACAAGATAAATAGTGCTGTTTGTACTAAAAAAAATAAAAACCTTAACTCTGCCAGAACAGGTCATCAAGACCCAACGAAACCGACCGACCGCCGTGTCATCCTCAGCACACAGGCATCACTGGATGCAGATAAGGAGGAGCACGCGTCAGCACACCGCTCTGCCGGCCGTATGTCAGTTTAGGAGGTGGGCAACTACTTCTCAGTCAAGTAGCTCCTCAGTTGGCCTCACAAGGGCTGAGCGCAGCCCGTTTGTCAATAGCGCTAGGCAGACTGAATGGTCACCCATCAAAGTCCTAGCCGGGCCGGACACCGCTTAACTTCGGTGATAACACCGGAACAGGTCTCACCAAGGCAGCAAGGCCGTGGGCATTGTATGTATTAACAGTAATAATTTTTAAGGTAAAAGTAGATGTCCCGCGTTCTGGCCTTAAAGGGGGCAATAGGTCCCGACTGACCACCCTGTCATCCTTTGCCAATGACGTGGTCGTATGTTGTACGGAAGGAGTTCTCTATCCTTATCATTGTCGGGTCTTTCAGTCTTGGTATCGCTATTAACGATCGAGTATTTTATCAATTTGCTTCAGGAGGCTGAATGCACACCATACCAGCTCTCCCACCAAGAAAAAGTTTCTGGCGCAACCGGGAATCGTAGCATGGTCATCTCCCCTCCCCTCCCCCTATCCCTCCACCCCAACTTTGCATGTCAGTAAGCCGCCCTGACCATTCAGATAAGGAGGCTGACAGTTTTTGTTATGATGCGAATGAAAACTCAATGAATGATAATAATTTCATGATAGTGGTCTAATGTCATCAATAGGAAAAAGTCATTTTTAATGCCCTGTGTGGATCAAGAAACCGATGCGTGATACTTCACAGTATGATACCCTAGTAATGCAGAGGCTTTAAGCCTTTAGTTCTCGTGTTCCGTGGCAAGGACGGAATGTTGCGACAGATACATCGAACTGGTAATTGGTCCGAGGAAAGTATTGAGCCAGGTGGAGACGAAGATGAGCGGAGCGACGCTGACAATTGCTCGGCTAGCTGCTTGGTCGGCAACTTCATTATTCCAATGGTCTGGCAGTGCGCCGACTCCGCACGGTTTCCATGAACTCCATTAAATTTCATTTGTCAACTTGGCCACTAATTTCATTTGTAAAGACCAAAAGTAACTTTAAAAAGTAAAACTCGTCTCCAAGTAAGTGATTTTCCCTTTACCACAACTAGTTCCTCTGTCCTGACGACTCAATTTAAAATTATCTGCCTTTACGAAGAATTTCTGATTTGATGTTATTTTAAAGACTAAAAACTTGTAAAATATTATTAAATCGCTAAGGAAAATTCGGTCTTCATTGCACTGAGCTGTCATTTCGGTAGCAATCGCTGACGCTGCTAATCATCATTGCTTAAGAAGACTGATTGAATTTGTAATGTTCTGTTATTGCTGGTGAAATTTAACATTCAAGCAATAGAAATTAAAATAGAAACATCACCAATCCGAATAGAAAGAGCAGTTAATATACCAGCACTGTAAGATGGAGTCATTAAAGGGAGACATCATGCTAATATCGTGTGACACCGCTTATCACCTCGATTCGTAGCGGTGTCCGCTTATTTCTTCAGGTATGATATAGGTAGCTGAAGCTCCTCCTTGGTGATTAGATCTTGAGTGATACATTTCAGACAGTCCCAGATTTTTGCATCGGATCGGATGACTTGGCAGATTAGTAGAATAGCGTCAAGTTGCCTGACTGTTCATCAAAGCAGGAAAGAAAGCATCCACTCTGTGATCACGGCTGTCACCATCTTGGAAGATGGGAATGTTTAAAGGATACTCCTCATGCAGACATAGATAGCAAGGGCAACACTTGTTCAGCGAGAAGGTAAAAATAAACATACCCGTTCACGTCTAAGGTATCCCTAAAAGGGGGGCCAAATCATGGTACGAAAAACACCCCCAGCATCATAGAACAACCTTCGATCACTGCAGCGTCGACTCAGTGCTGGTTAAATGCACTCGACACTGTACTTCATCTGATAAGAGGCAGCTGCTACTATCACGTTCTTGTGTTCTTTGGTCCATTGCAAACAGGCAGGCAAATATGCCACTGAGAGCGTTGGCTTTTGTGAGATACCCAACTGTAAACGTCCATTGCAGGATGCTTTGACACTCGTCTCTTACCATTGTTGGTTAGGATCCTTTCTAGACACCTTTTCTTAATACCTTGTTATGTGGATGCGAGGTGTGAATCATAAACACTTTGGAAAGTCTGCACTGACAGATTTACAAATAGGACAAGTATATTCACAGTGCAGTAGTGGATGTGTCAAAGCGCAACAGCTGACTCTGCTATTCTGTCTAGTCTGTAAGTCACCACATCTTATTACGCTAATTCCGTTGAACGAACTGTCAGGTGTACACCACTTAACTTCCAAGAAGTGGTGATACGTCACAAGGCTTCTTGGTATCTGTTTTACAACGGCTACAGAGCTCTAAAATGATCTGTATGCTCTTTTAAGGGATTACTAATATTTTCTTCTATGAGCTTAAGAATGATAAGTAGTACAATAAGTTTCCTTTAATTTACGTCTTGTAACCTCCCCATAAAATTTAATAATTAAATAATATCAATCATATTCTAATTTACTGTAACCTCCATACAAAATTAAATAAATAATAATATGAGTATGATTATAATTTTAGTGTAACCTCAGAACTAAATTTCTTTCCCATTTAACGTGCCCACAGAATTCTTTTCTCATTTAATGTAAGCTCAAAACAGAAAAATTCCTAAACCTCTCAACAATAAAAATTATAATTATGTCGTTCACATTCATGTGTAACGTTCCAACAATATATATATATATATATATATATATATATATATATATATATATATATATATATATATATATATTCAGTACCCTGGTAATAATACAATGTAACTAACCTCTCAATTAAATTGTCACTCACTTATGACTTTTCAATAATTGACTATGAATTTAACCTGGTAAATTCTGGACGTCAGCAGTGCTGCGTCATGGCCCTGAAAGATCATTCTGAATAAAAAAGAGGAAAATTGTTGCATCAATGAAGTCGCCGGATAACGCATATATATCTGCTTTTAAAATAATGTTTTCTGGCACAGCCCTGTGCAATGCTGGACGATAGATTTGTCATTTATGATAGGAACCAACTGATTTTTCTTTTGCAACAGTCGGGATGATCATGGATGGGAGAAATTAGTAAATACTTTAAATTGAAATTAATGGTTGTTAAAAGTTACTTTTTATGATAAAGATTATTATTAAGAGATTTTTAAAACATTTACATGTGACTTGAGATGACATTACTACATATGCGCGAGGCTGCCTTTTACCTTATACAATAATACTCAGGCTCCGGCATCGCTGCACCGCGACCGGCCACCCAACACGATACACCAGACCAGACCAGAGCAGACTGCCGACTAGCGACAACTTGCTGCTACAGCTACACAGTTCGTACTCAGTCAACACTGCTCTCTGGTCAGCGATTCTCTTATACCTTGCATATCGCAGGCAACGCATGAGCAATACATCCAAATTACATCTGCTCAGACCTCTTACAGTCTATGGTCACAAACGTTTTGTTAACAGATTATCGGTTTCGGTCTGTAATGACCATCATCAGATCTGTTTTATAAAAAACTGTCTTGAACAGTAGTGCTACTAACAACATGACTCTGGCATATGATGTTATTTGTATATATATATGACGATGCTTGTGCTGATTCTGCATTTAACATTTGACGATGTCACTATGGCTGCAGTACATTAGGACTTTGCTTTTATAAAACAGATCTGATGATGGTCATTAAAGACTGAAACCGGTAATCTGTTAACAAAGGTTTGTGACCATAGATGTGAATTAAATGAAACTTATTGTATATACGGGACACTGTTTTATTCAAGGAGTAGTACTGCTGAACAAATGTTGAGTATATGGACAAAGTTCATTGAATTCTACTTCTTAGAATAGTTCATATTTAGTGAATCTTCATTACTTTGCTATGAACGTTTTATTTGTTTTATCTCTTTTGATTTAAAACTAAATTATCAGTTTGATAGAGCTCTCCCAGAATGTCTATCCTGTGCAAGCCTCTTCATCTGTGAATAACGGTTGCAACCTATAACCTACTCTCTTCATACCTTTGTAGCCCTCACTGATTTTCAGCGCCCGCACTTTCTTGCGAAATGACAATTCGTCGATGCGTTAGGATGCGTCATATCAACTTGACCCTATTGTTACTTTATTTTATAGCGAATAGACCATCTTCGTTCTTTGTCTTTTCTTTCACTATCATCAGTTCAATGTTCCTTCTTTCTTTTTTTTCTGCAGGTATTCATAAGCCACTTCATCTCGCTATTTCTTCCAGCAAATTTATTTTGTTATTGCATTTTCTGAAAGTATAGCAAAATTATCTGCAAATGCAAGTCAGTTAAATTCGATCTTTTTGCTTCCTCTACCTAATCTTATGGGCGAGATGTTGACTTCAATAACTTTTTCGTTCCCAATTCTCACAGTTTTTATTCTGCAAGACTGTAAGATTTCTCCCATAAGTTTTACTTTACATACTGTAAGTGTTTCACGGATTACGTTTGCCAGTTTAGACTTCAAGCAAAATTCTCGAATTATTTTATTTCTAGTTTCCCTGTCAACAGACTTTTTGAAGCCCATTCACATAGCTACAATGCCCTCTCAGTTCAGTAATCTGTGGCGAATTACTGACTTGAGATTAAATATTCGTTCTGAGCATTACCTTCCTTTCCGAAAAACCACCCCGATATTCACCGAAACGACTGTCTAGTGGTGTTTCTATTCTGCTCAACCAAATATGGAAAGTGCTTTCACTCCGCTGGAGGAAGATTTACCACCATATACAGAAGAAACCGAAGAAATAATTAAAACCCTCAAAAATCAGCAAAGCTAGTGGAGATGATTCAATTACAGCTGAAATTTTGAAGTGGTCCTTGCCATACATAGCAGGGGTGCTGAATTTACTATTTGAAGAAATCTGGAGAACAGAAAAAATCCCAGAGGAAAGGAAGGTTGAGTTGATGCAGCCAATCCACAAAAAGGGTAATAATCATGATGTAAACAACTATAGAGGAATCTCGTTTTTCCAGGGGCGAATAAACTGTGATACGCTTCTCAATTACAGCTCCCCTTTTGTGCTCTTCACCTCTTATAAGTGCAATCTGACTGCTGTACGTATAGTAAAAACCCTCTTGTAAGTACTCTGCATTTTTACCCCTGTTACAGTCAGAACTTCAGAGAGTGTAGTCGAATCCTTGTTGTCAATACCTTTCCCTTGATCTACCAATTATGTAAACTTAGATACATCTTTCATCAACTTCACACACTTTGTGTTTGCTACATGTTGCTACAACCCAAAGCGATCTTTCTTGACGGCGAGTTCTACCAGTTTTTCCACGGTTCTGTGAACAAATCGTGTCAGTATTTTGGAGCTATTCCCTATCAAAGTACTAACTTCCTTGGGGTGGAACTATTACGTTGATCCTGACGTCAGGATATGCCACGTTACACATACGTCTGGCACACAATGCGGAATAGCTTTAACATGGCTAGATCAGTTATTCTAACGGAATTTCATCTCCAGAGTCTTGTTTCATCTTAGGACTTTCTCTGCACTGTCAGATTCTTCTCGCAGTACCACATGTCCCACCTCATCCGCATTTACTTCCCTTTCCATTACGGTAACATTGCATTCAATTTTATTTATCTTGAATCTAATCTTTCTGTCTTCTAGCATTCTCTTTCGCCTGTACTACTGACTTGCCTGTCATCTCTAGTTATTCATACAGCCTCGTCCACTTTTTTTCGAACATAGCTTTAATTTTACTATAGTGTGCATTCACCCTTCTTCAGTAGATGCATACTTCTACAGCTCTATGTCTTAGAATCATTTCTAGATAGCCAATTCACATTTTCTCCCATTTTTAGACAACTGCATTCCCTTTCACCTTTTTCATTTTCTGACGTTTCATATTATAAAATACACTCCTGGAAATTGAAATAAGAACACCGTGAATTCATTGTCCCAGGAAGGGGAAACTTTATTGACACATTCCTGGGGTCAGATACATCACATGATCACACTGACAGAACCACAGGCACATAGACACAGGCAACAGAGCATGCACAATGTCGGCACTAGTACAGTGTATATCCACCTTTCGCAGCAATGCAGGCTGCTATTCTCCCATGGAGACGATCGTAGAGATGCTGGATGTAGTCCTGTGGAACGGCTTGCCATGCCATTTCCACCTGGCGGCTCAGTTGGACCAGCGTTCGTGCTGGACGTGCAGACCGCGTGAGACGACGCTTCATCCAGTCCCAAACATGCTCAATGGGGGACAGATCCGGAGATCTTGCTGGCCAGGGTAGTTGACTTACACCTTCTAGAGCACGTTGGGTGGCACGGGATACATGCAGACGTGCATTGTCCTGTTGGAACAGCAAGTTCCCTTGCCGGTCTAGGAATGGTAGAACGATGGGTTCGATGACGGTTTGGATGTACCGTGCACTATTCAGTGTCCCCTCGACGATCACCAGTGGTGTACGGCCAGTGTAGGAGATCGCTCCCCACACCATGATGCCGGGTGTTGGCCCTGTGTGCCTCGGTCGTATGCAGTCCTGATTGTGGCGCTCACCTGCACGGCGCCAAACACGCATACGACCATCATTGGCACCAAGGCAGAAGCGACTCTCATCGCTGAAGACGACACGTCTCCATTCGTCCCTCCATTCACGCCTGTCGCGACACCACTGGAGGCGGGCTGCACGATGTTGGGGCGTGAGCGGAAGACGGCCTAACGGTGTGCGGGACCGTAGCCCAGCTTCATGGAGACGGTTGCGAATGGTCCTCGCCGATACCCCAGGAGCAACAGTGTCCCTAATTTGCTGGGAAGTGGCGGTGCGGTCCCCTACGGCACTGCGTAGGATCCTACGGTCTTGGCGTGCATCCGTGCGTCGCTGCGGTCCGGTCCCAGGTCGACGGGCACGTGCACCTTCCGCCGACCACTGGCGACAACATCGATGTACTGTGGAGACCTCACGCCCCACGTGTTGAGCAATTCGGTGGTACGTCCATCCGGCCTCCCGCATGCCCACTATACGCCCTCGCTCAAAGTCCGTCAACTGCACATACGGTTCACGTCCACGCTGTCGCGGCATGCTACCAGTGTTAAAAGATTGCGATGGAGCTCCGTATGCCACGGCAAACTGGCTGACACTGACGGCGGCGGTGCACAAATGCTGCGCAGCTAGCGCCATTCGACGGCCAACACCGCGGTTCCTGGTGTGTCCGCTGTGCCGTGCGTGTGAGCATTGCTTGTACAGCCCTCTCGCAGTGTCGGGAGCAAGTATGGTGGGTCTGACACACCGGTGTCAATGTGTTCTTTTTTCCATTTCCAGGAGTGTACCTAAAATAGTCTACCAGTGTGTGTCGACGCTTCGGCTGATTTGCAACGGCTTTGCTCAGGGATACACTATAAAAACAAATGCGACAGTTAAAAGGATGTACGTTCCTCAGCATGATATCTCTAACAACAGAAAGATTTCACTATCTTTCATCAAATAAAGTTGAAAATGTTATATTTTATTTTAATTAGAAGTTTCTAAATTCCTTTCCCATGTTTCTAACGGTTATTCGCCCCTAGTGTCTTCTTGCTCATGGCCGTATGTTAGGACGAATATAATGAACACGGTGCCGGCTTTTTGTAATTATGGTGGAGTGATTATGCGAGACATAGTTTGTGTGTCAGTTAATATCGTGTTACTGCTGCTGATTTTAATGGGTCTTATTGCCCTTTTGTTAGTAACTGGAACGTTATTCGATATGTTTGAATTTGTTAGGTTTGAAATTCTGCTGCCTTCTCCACCCAACCCTCTTCCGCTCTGTTCCCCGCCTTCCTTCTCATATCCCTGCGCCCGCTCGCGCCCACGTGCGTGCGTGCGCTGCGTGTGTTTGTGTGTGTGTGTGTGAGAGAGAGAGAGAGAGAGAGAGAGAGAGAGAGAGAGAGAAACAGAGATATAGAGACAGACGGACAGAGAGATACGCTGAGATTTAAGATCAAAGAAAAAATCTCAACATTGTAAAATAGTGGGGTCGGTGTGGAATGCTGGTGTTAGAGAGAAGATTTCTCCTTAGCTCATGGATATACGAACACTTCATTCATACAACGTTGACTCCAATTGAACTCAGCATTACGGGCAGAGATATGCACCAGATGAAGCTTAATTTCTCACTTCCTATGGATAATGTGAAAGATGATACGGAAATACTACGCTTTATTTCCTGTTTACCACTATTTACTACTAGATTTTTCTCGTCCTGTTGGAGCAGAAATTCCACTTCATTTCATTTGTAGCGTAATTAATGTTAACGTAATTACAATTGACGAGTGTAAAAAATAGCCTCTTGTCACCAGACACAACATTAGCTTCCAGCAATTAGTATGAAGTGACATGCTATGTAATTCATCATACAGTTGGCATTTTAGTTAATCAAATATTCATACATCGATATATAGTGTGCCATCGGCCAGTAATTGAATTTTTATACTCTGAAATCAATTACCTCTGCATTCCTCACAGATGCGTAGTAATTAAACACACACGCAAACAATGTAATCATAATTATTGTCATCCAAAATCCTGGAAATGTTAAGCATTGTTCGGACTATCTTTCAGATGGCTTTTAGTGTGCTTCTTTCGTCACCTTTATTGGTAACGTTGAACCATTCGTAAAGCGTATGCAGACACACACTGAATCGACGTCAAACTAGCGATGACGTCACCAACTTGTTAAGGCAGCTATAAGCCTGTAAATATTTTGCAAAATGCGTGCTACAGAAATACAGAATTTATGTTTTACTCTGACCGATTTCAGTCATAAATCAAGTTCTTGGTCGTAAAAAAATTAATCTGCAGCCGTATTACATATCAAAACAATGAGCATAGTTCATTTCGATCATTACAAATGTGTTATCTGTGTGAGGAGCAACTATTTTGTTTAGATATGTACTGTTCGCAGCAGATTAATTTTTTGACGACCGTGAACACGGTTGATAGCTGAAATCGGTGGGAACGAAATATAAATAAAGTCACTATTTACCTGTTACGCGTTTTATAATAATTATCATATTCGTGTGTAGAGTTATTCTTTCAATTTAAGTACTGAGTCTATTTGATTGTTAGAAATTAGCTACGCCGTGTTCGGCATTATCAAGATGGCTGGTTGTAAGAATAACAATAAAATATGAAATGCATGTCCAAGTACAAAAAGGAAAAATAAATCCGTTTTATTTTTCACTTTTTCTTATTTTACTTCAGCTGCCGATGAATTTTTATTAATATTTTAAGCAGCATGTAGTTTGATAATGCCCAGGGGGGTGAAGGTAATCACTAACAATGGAATAAGTGTTTCAGATTTTTTAAAAGAGAGTGGCTTATGGAGGAAAATGAATTCTTTCAGTAAAATTATAGTGTCTGTGACCCAGTGCATAAAATAGACTTCTAAGAACATAGCTGCTACCAGTTACTATTTTTTTATGCAGAGAGCTTTTTTCTCTTGTTTCTCATTTCACTTCTGATATTTTATCTCCCTAAAATGTCCTGTATAATCTCACCTCTTTGATGGAAGAATTCTTTGACTTCTATTACCCAGTCTTCCAAATTTTTAAAATATGCATGTGGTTCATGGTGTGGGTTCCTGTAGTCATGTCCTAGTTCATGAACCACGGGCAATGTATGAGTGGCCAAGTAAGTGGTCCCGACAGTCGGGATACCAATTACTTTGGAATAAGGCTGGGCATCTCGGACATATTCTGAGTCGTGGTCACCTTTGTGCTCATACGGCAAAGACTACCAATTCCACCGGTTAGTCCCCAGCCGTTAGGGGTAAAACCCAATGGGACTCGGGGCAAGTAAGGCTAGCAACCTGCTTCCCTGGTACTTTAAATATGATGCTGGCAACAATCAGAGCAAAATGCCTCGGACCTTTGGAGGTGACTGAGTCCCACCTCTAACTGACAAACCAGGGACTCCTAAGATACGACTTGCTCAAACAAATGGTAATGAGATGGGGAGCTATTAATATCAATGGGGGCTACTCTGGGAAGAAGGTAGAGCTGGCAGAGGCTGCAAGTAAGATGGGGCTGGATGTTTTAGCTGTTAGTGACATTCGGGTAAGGGGTGAGAAAAAAGAGGAAGTGGGAGAATACAAGGTCTACCTGTCAGGAGTCAAAGCAGGAATAGCACAATGGGGTGTAGGGCTTTACATCAGGAGAGAAATGGAACCCAGCGTAGTTGCAATAAGGTATGTAAACGAACGACTGATGTGGATAGATTTGACAGTGTCTAGCAAGAAAATTAGGATTGTGTCAGTATATTCGCATTGTGAAGGGACAGATCAAGATAAGATGGATAGTTTTTATGAGGCACTCAGTGATGTAGTTGTTAGAGTAAAGGACAAGGACAGTGTTCTGCTCATGGGTGATTTTAACGCCAGGATTGGAAATCGAACAGAAGGGTATGAAATGGTTATGGGTAAATTTGGAGAGGATATGGAGGCCAACAGGAACGGGAAACAACTCTTGGATTTCTGTGCCAGTATGGGCTTAGTAATCACAAACTCCTTTTTTAAACATAAGAACATTCACCGGTATACTTGGGAAGGCAGGGGAGCCAGATCTGTCATTGACTATATAATAACAGATCAGGAATTCAGGAAGGCTGTGAGGGACACACGTGTATTCAGGGGATTCTTTGATGACACTGATCATTATTTAATCTGCAGTGAAATTGGGATTGTGAGGCCGAAAGTGCAGGAGGTCAGGTCCATATGTAGGAGGATAAGAGTGGAGAAACTTCAGGATAAGGAAATCAGGCACAAGTAGATAACAGCGATCTCAGAAAGGTACCAGTTAGTGGAATGTAGCCAATTACAGTCATTGGAAAAGGAATGGACAAGGTACAGGGACACAGTACTAGAAGTGGCTAAAGAATATCTTGGAACAGTAGTGTGTAAAAGTAGGAAGAAGCAAACAGCTTGGTGGAATGATACAGTCAAGGCAGCCTGTAAAAGGAAAAAGAAGGCGTATCAAAAATGGCTACATACCAGAACCCAGGTAGACAGAGAAAGTTATGTTAAAGAAAGAAACAAAGCCAAACAGATAATTGCAGCATCCAAGAAGAAATCGTGGGAAGACTTTGGAAACAGGTTGGAGACTATGGGTCAAGCTGCTGGAAAACCATTCTGGAGTGTAATTAGCAGTCTTCGAAAGGGAGGTAAGAAGGAAATGACAAGTATTTTGGACTGGTCAGGAAAACTGCTGGTGAATCCTGTGGATGCCTTGGGAAGATGGAGGGAATATTTTGAAGAGTTGCTCAATGTAGGTGAAAATGCGATCAGTAATGTTTCAGATTTCGAGGTAGAATGGGATAGGAATGATGATGGAAATAGGATCACATTTGAGGAAGTGGAAAAAATGGTCAATAGATTGCAGTGCAATAAAGCGGCTGGGGTGGATGAAATTAAGTCGGAACTCATCAAATACAGTGGAATGTCAGGTCTTAAATGGCTACACAGGATAATTGAAATGGCCTGGGAGTCGGGACAGGTTCCATCAGACTGGACAAAAGCAGTGATCACACCAATCTTTAAACATGGAAACAGAAAAGATTGTAACAACTACAGAGGTATCTCTTTAATCAGCGTTCTGGGTAAAATCTTCTCAGGTATTGTTGAAAGGAAAGTGCGAGTATTAGTTGAGGACCAATTGGATGAAAATCAGTGTGGGTTTAGGCCTCTCAGAGGTTGTCAGGACCAGATCTTTAGCTTACGGCAAATAATGGAGAAGTGTTATGAGTGGAACAGGGAATTGTATCTATGCTTTATAGATCTAGAAAAGGCATATGACTGGTTTCCTAGGAGGAAGTTATTGTCTGTTCTACAAGATTATGGAATACGAGGCAAACTTTTGCAAGCAATTAAATGTCTTTACATGGATAGTCAGGCAGCAGTTAGAGTTGACGGTAAATTGAGTTCGTGGTTCAGAGTAGTTTCAGGGGTAAGACAACGCTGCAACCTGTCTCCACTGTTGTTCATATTATTCATGGATCATATGTTGAAAACAATAGACTGGCTGGGTGAGATTAATATATGTGAACACAAAATAAGCAGTCTTGCATATGCGGATGACTTAGTTGTGATAGCAGATTCGATTGAAAGTTTGCAAAGTAATATTTCAGAGCTAGATCAGAAATGTAAGGACTATGGTATGAAGATTAGCATCTCCAAAACGAAAGTAATGTCAGTGGGAAAGAAATATAAACGGATTGAATGCCAAATAGGAGAATCAAAGTTAGAACAGGTGGACGGTTTCAAGTACTTAGGATGCATATTCTCACAGGATGGCAACATAGTGAAAGAACTGGAAGCGAGGTGTAGCAAAGCTAATGTAGTGAGCGCTCAGCTACGATCTACTCTCTTCTGCATGAAGGAAGTCAGTACCAAGACTAAGTTATCTGTGCACCGTTCAGTCTTTCGACGAACTTTGTTGTATGGGAGCGAAAGCTGGGTGGATTCAGGTTACCTTATCAACAAGGTTGAGGTTACGGATATGAAAGTAGCTAGGATGATTGCAGGTACTAGCAGATGGGAACAATGGCAGGAGGGTGTCCACAATGAGGAAATCAAAGGAAAACTGGGAATGAACTCTATAGATGTAGCAGTCAGGGCGAACAGGCTTAGATGGTGGGGTCATGTTACACGCATGGGAGAAGCAAGGTTACCCAAGAGACTCATGGATTCAGCAGTAGAGGGTAGGAGGAGTCGGGGCAGACCGAGGAGGAGGTACCTGGTTTCGGTTAAGAATAATTTTGAAGTAATAGGTTTAACGTCAGAAGAGGCATCAATGTTAGCACTGAATAGGGGATCATGGAGGAACTGTATAAGGGGGGCTATACTCCAGACTGAACGCTGAAAGGCATAATCAGTCTTAAGTGATGATGATGATGATGATGATGATGATGCATGTTGTTTTCATCCTCTATGCATCTCAATTTTACTTCAGCCTTCTGTTTTTACATCCATTGCATCAGTGTGTTCATTCATCCGGTGTTTTACAAGCATGACACATCAGCCTGATCATCCTGTACTTCTCACATTATGTGCGCTTGCCTACATTGGTAATAATACATTTCTGGTAATCTGGTCACAAGACACCATGATCATTTACTTTTGTATGTCCATCCTTTTAGCAGTAGGTATCTGGGACGACGGCCGTTTACTATCGTGACAAGTAAATAAAAATACCAACAGCCGTCCTTGTAATTTTATTTTATTTTCTGACCACCAGTTTCAACGCTTCATCACGAAGCATCCGTCCTTATGATTTTATTTTGATATGAAGCGATGAAACTGGTAGCGACAAAATAAAATCAAATCATAAGGACGGCAGTAGGTGTTTTTATTTACTTCAAACATTCATTTACTGTTGACGTCACTCCGGTAACGTGCTAGTTACTAGATTTCAGTGTCTCCGAAGGCTTGTAATAGGCACCTACTTACCTGTTTGAGCTTGAATAGTTTAGCTGTCTGTCAAACTTTGATAGCATTGCGATATCGCCACTTTAACTTCCATCCGTTGTCAACAATCTGGGCAGATGTTGAACAAAGTATAATGACTATCGTAATGCTGATATTTGTCTCCTCACATTTCTATTCTTAACAGAGTTTTCCTAATAGCACCTCGTAGGAAAAAACATGTACGTTTTTATTTCCGCAGTGTTAATATTTCTACGCTGTGGCGATTTTTCCTGCAGTTATAATTCCACTGCTTCTTTATTTTGTATTTCCTGCGTTTCTGACGCAGCCAGTACGCACGTTCTGGTATGTTTGATCCTAGCCCTTTTTTTTAAATTTCTCGTTTATTTCATAAGCCGAAGCATATCCTTAGTCACAGACGTACAACACTTACACTTTACTCGTAGGAAAACACTCACTGTTTATTAAAAAGTCACAGCAATTCACATAATCTGCTTTGGAATCATGAACAGATCTACTTTGTATTCGTGCTGCATCTGTTTAAGCATCAACGTTATAACGGTAGCATGGCGATGTAAGTGCAGTTCTGCCACCTTACGACTTATATAACAATAGTATGTAGACGTAGTCAATGTTCTAGTCCTGTCTAAAGGCCGCTTACAACACTCACGGGTTCTACTCTTGCAATTACGTTTACTACTTCAGATGTTATTCTAGCTTCGGTAATTGAAGCACTTAAACACAACTACCTCGATAGTGACCTCAGATGACGTGCAATGGATAAAACTCGGTCAAATGTGAAGTTATCATATAGTCTTGGTTGCAGCTTTTCTCTTTCGTCAAACTACTTCGTGCGAGTGATAATAAAACTCAAAACCACGGTCACCAGCCTAAGTGACGAATAGATTACCGTTATTCCAAAAATTCATCAAATTTGGTCTTCACTGTATTTTAGGTCTTATCAAAAATGTTTCTCTTTTAATAATTTCTATCACTGAAGGAACAGGCTAATGAACGTTGGTAGCTGAATAATGACTGCAGTCAGAATTGGTCACACGCAAACACTTAGAAAGTTTTGGTCTGTGAAAACAACACAGGAACGACAATAATAGCTACTTAAGTTTCTGAAGGTACGATCAGCAACACTGCCTCTGAAACCATGCCTTATACACAAGAAACATTTTTACGATACTTTGGTTAGTATCGAAATGATTGCAAAAGGTTTTATATTTGGTTTTTCCCAGCTTTATTGAAATAGTTACTTTACGTAATTTCCTGGAAATAATGTCCCAATAACCAAGTTCATACACTAGGTAGAATTGTTATTTACTTTACTTACTTTCAAGCAATCTACAATTCTCCACATTTACTTTAATTTTTGCATTTGAGTGATAATTTAAATTTACTTTGAAAGAAAACACGCAGCTGCACAATAATGTTTCACACCAATGGATTCTCGGTTTCTTTCCCTTGAATATATGGAAGGATCCCTACTTGGGACACTTTAGGCTAAATGAGTCGTTCTGCGTTTAAAAGCAATTAAATGATTATTGAACAAAACACACAAAAACTTGTTAACCCAGCTCGTATACGGAACTATGGACGATTAATTTAAGTGTTGTCCTCGTGAGCACAGTTGCTGGATATTTAGGTGCTAAGAAGGCACGAACCGTTTTGCAGCGACGGAGATTATTACATGTCTTCGTGGCGTCGAATTATGTGACTTATACCAGCGCAATTATGAATTTGGCTTCCCTGGGGATCTGCGTCTGTCTAAGTAATGGAAGTCGTAGACTCTTCCCATCCAGAAACCAGCACTCGTTGCAGACGTAATTTTATATCTACTCTAAAGCGTTGCAAACATGTACCTTAGCACTTCCCCTTCACTCACGTCTATTAAGCAGTTAAACTTTTGCCTTTCTTCATCTGCCTCCACAGTGTTTTGCGCCTGTCTGACACACTCAGCTTCTCCCCTTCCTACCTGCTTCCGTTAGCAGCAAAAAATATCCTCCTTTTCGAACCTTCCTGAACGTCGGTAGATCTCTACTGGTTTTCAACTATATTTAACTCTAGCCCTGAGCTGGTGCTGACTTCACTTTACAAACAATTATACATACACTCCTGGAAATGGAAAAAAGAACACATTGACACCGGTGTGTCAGACCCACCATACTTGCTCCGGACACTGCGAGAGGGCTGTACAAGCAATGATCACACGCACGGCACAGCGGACACACCAGGAACCGCGGTGTTGGCCGTCGAATGGCGCTAGCTGCGCAGCATTTGTGCACCGCCGCCGTCAGTGTCAGCCAGTTTGCCGTGGCATACGGAGCTCCATCGCAGTCTTTAATACTGGTAGCATGCCGCGACAGCGTGGACGTGAACCGTATGTGCAGTTGACGGACTTTGAGCGAGGGCGTATAGTGGGCATGCGGGAGGCCGGGTGGACGTACCGCCGAATTGCTCAACACGTGGGGCGTGAGGTCTCCACAGTACATCGATGTTGTCGCCAGTGGTCGGCGGAAGGTGCACGTGCCCGTCGACCTGGGACCGGACCGCAGCGACGCACGGATGCACGCCAAGACCATAGGATTCTACGCAGTGCCGTAGGGGACCGCACTGCCACTTCCCAGCAAATTAGGGACACTGTTGCTCCTGGAGTATCGGCGAGGACCATTCGCAACCGTCTCCATGAAGCTGGGCTACGGTCCCGCACACCGTTAGGCCGTCTTCCGCTCACGCCCCAACATCGTGCAGCCCGCCTCCAGTGGTGTCGCGACAGGCGTGAATGGAGGGACGAATGGAGACGTGTCGTCTTCAGCGATGAGAGTCGCTTCTGCCTTGGTGCCAATGATGGTCGTATGCGTGTTTGGCGCCGTGCAGGTGAGCGCCACAATCAGGACTGCATACGACCGAGGCACACAGGGCCAACACCCGGCATCATGGTGTGGGAAGCGATCTCCTACACAGGCCGTACACCACTGGTGATCGTCGAGGGGACACTGAATAGTGCACGGTACATCCAAACCGTCATCGAACCCATTGTTCTACCATTCCTAGACCGGCAAGGGAACTTGCTGTTCCAACAGGACCATTGCACGTCCGCATGTATCCCGTGCCACCCAACGTGCTCTAGAAGGTGTAAGTCAACTACCCTGGCCAGCAAGATCTCCGGATCTGTCCCCCATTGAGCATGTTTGGGACTGGATGAAGCGTCGTCTCACGTGGTCTGCACGTCCAGCACGAACGCTGGTCCAACTGAGGCGCCAGGTGGAAATGGCATGGCAAGCCGTTCCACAGGACTACATCCAGCATCTCTACGATCGTCTCCATGGGAGAATAGCAGCCTGCATTGCTGCGAAAGGTGGATATACACTGTACTAGTGCCGACATTGTGCATGCTCTGTTGCCTGTGTGTATGTGCCTGTGGTTCTGTCAGTGTGATCATGTGATGTATCTGACCCCAGGAATGTGTCAATAAAGTTTCCCCTTCCTGGGACAATGAATTCACGGTGTTCTTATTTCAATTTCCAGGAGTGTAGTTAAATAACATATAGTTATTGTTACTTGCATGACATTATAAACATATGTCAATTACATATAAACGTTAAACTTCACATTGTCAAAGAATATTGTCTTCTGCAGCCACTCTAATACACTACATACAGTACAAATCTCATTCTTTGTTTCATTAGTGCAAAGTCTGACGACTCTCAAAAGGTCGATAGTGTTACAACGTGTTTCGACTAGTTTTTCCGTTAATTCAGTAGTACAGCCGATGAGGTGTTAACGAACTGTGGTGACGTAAGGCATGTGCAGACCCAGAAAATTAAGTAAGATTAATGTGGTGACGGGGACTGTCCACCTTGCAGCTTGTGCGCAGTGTGGATGAGGCATCATTCTCATCAAATAATTGGCTACAAGTTAGAAAGCTGCAGGCAGGCCTATTACATCACTCCCTCTATGAATGTCTTCGATGTTAAGATATTATCTCCGAGGACGTATTACACAGTATTCTAACCCACATATTAATTGTGAGATTACATCACATCACTTGGATGGTGTGATCGACATAACAGAAGCAACGTAGTGAATATTTAGTCCTCTGATAATAAAATCCACAGATAAATGGCTTTTTCTAGGCAGTCAGGCAGTGAAACAAGAGAACATGCAATATATGAATGAGAGAAAACTACTCTGGTGGAAGTTGTAACGCCGGAAATGCATATCCTCATATTTCCATCTATTGTACTATAAATTTTTTTCCTTATTTTGTTACCTGAAGATATGACGTTTTTGTGTCTTTGTATATTGTAATTGTTTTACTATTTGTATGTCGATGTATAATTGGTTTCTTTTGTAAATTCTATTTGTATTTTTACCCTGGGTCTTGCCTAGGGAAAACTATGCTATCGAATGAATTCATCGATAGGTCGTGTGGAGAACCAAAGTGTTTAGGATCTTTGGTAGTGTGAACTCGGCCGCGTGGAGCGAGGGCAGAGCAGAGTCTGGCTGTAGGAGGGCAGTGGAGCAGGTGTGTTGTGTGACGCTCCCGCGAGTTGCCGCGCTTTCGGGGTTTGGCAGTATGTAATTGCGCTCCACTTGCTATGTTAGTTTCTGACATAGTGTCGCGGACGGGAGCGTTAGCTGGCACACATCAAGAGCCCGTTTCGGCTGGAGACCGTGTCGAGAAGAAGGCGCGCCAACATCCAGCTTCTGCAACAGCGACGGCCGACTATGAGTGACTGTCGCCACCTCCTCGATCGACGACTTCAAACCTTCAATCAACCAACAAGGAAGACTGGAAGCACGTAAATTTGTAGAACTGTATGGCAGACCTCAGCTTTTCAAACTGTTAAATTTGTCTCACTAAATTACAGCAACTTAGCATGAATCTTTGTTGCTCATTGTCCCAATTGCATTACCAAGCAGAATCCCTTCCTTTTCCGAAATGATCCCGAGTGTCGTTGAAATTCAGACGCCAGCATTGAAGTAATATCATTCCATTTCACTGCTTTAATTTCAAAGTTCAGTTAGAGTATTCATAGCTGGCTACAATATTTAGATTACTCAAGCACAAATTAAGAGTGCGAGTTTTGTTACCATATTTTAGCTTACCTGTGACAGCAGCTCAGCTTGGCACGTATAAAATTCTACTATTGTTAATTGTTCAGAATCATTTAATTCAGGTTCAAAGTTAAATCTCTTATTTCTAAATTGCGTAGAGTCAAGCAGCTTTTGAAATCATTGTTGACATAGCCCAAGACTAACCTTTATTGAATTTCGTAGTGCTTCAGAAACAAATTTCACTATTAATTTGAATCACTAAATTAACTTTCAATTTTCCGGTTTTATTAATTCATTTGCTAAATTAAGTCAGAGTGTAGCGAAATTTATTACTTCTGACAAACATTCAGTTTTCACACAACACGTGTCAACCTTCAGTTGCCACGCTTTTAGTGCTAATTATATGTGAAGGAATCTTTCATTTTCAGTCATTATAGTAGTTGTCCATAGGACTGGCGACCGTAATTTTCCCCAAATCTCAAATATCCAATTAACGCCAATTAATTGTTAACGTAACGACAGCACATTTACTTTCTTTATTAATTTTACCCTTTTCTCAAAATTAATTTCCACCGACTT
This sequence comes from Schistocerca cancellata, assembly GCF_023864275.1. Taxonomy (NCBI): domain Eukaryota; kingdom Metazoa; phylum Arthropoda; class Insecta; order Orthoptera; family Acrididae; genus Schistocerca; species Schistocerca cancellata. Next base: position 503,461,873 of record NC_064633.1, read on the forward strand.
CATTTGCATTTTTCCTTTCATTTAGATGTAACCCTTTCCTCCCTCTTTACCGACAAATTAACTGCGGTGACGATTGCTTTTCCTCAAATTTCCATTAGGTACACGTGGTTTAATTTTTCACTGTCATTAAGGTCGATAAGTTAGGGGGAGGTTACAAAGTCAATACCAGGTAGCTTCTAACACTACAAAAAAAGGAGGAAACGATACCGTGAAACGGGTTTGCAGTCTAGGATGGACAACGTTAAGGTACCACACGGAAAATGCTGGAAGTAAATCGGAGGTAAAGGATACAAGGGAAAAATCTGATTTAAACTAACTAAAGGAATTTTAAAAAGGTAACATAAGAACTGCAAATAGCATAGTAACATTTCATAAAAAATGCTTTCAAATGCTTTTGAAATCAGCAGAAACCTTTGTAGTGACTACTTAATAAAGAAATTGGTGAAATCAGGGACTGCATCTTCAACAGTGACACACAAAATATTACTGACAGATATACAAATCAGCCAGAACCACAATTGTTCAGTGGCAAAGAACTGTCGGTGTTATAAGAAAGAAAGTGAATATTTTCGGAAACGATCAAGCAACACTATTGAGGAATTTTCACCTCAAATTTATCAGTCACAGGTAAACAACATGCCGGATATCAGAACTGTGGAGAATAATGAAGAGTAATTCGTCGACATTGGTATTCCAGGAGACTTCAGAATCAACTTCCTAGATCATCGCAGCAAATTTTAACAGGGATCCACCCACACTTTACAAACATTCCTTTGTCACCATGCATTACGCATACCTTTCCAGTATCTAGAGACTACATATGTTATTCTTTTAAACTTTGAATATCTGGTGCGGTTTGTGCTGCCCCGTACAAAACTAAATTATCATTATAATGATGAACGAAAGAAGTTCAACACACCCCAACTCCACAGGTGCTTCAGTTCTGATAAGACCTCTGTGTTGACTTAACGTTGCTTGGATTTGTCATGTGTACCTTCAGAACAGTTTCTGTGGTCCTGGCGGCAGAAATGGTAGTCCTAACTATATAAACCCGGACGGCGCTACGAAAATATTATGCTTATGGGGCTCTCGTTTATTCACTGCAGACGCGGTAAGTGGAGCTAGTACATTCATATTTTTCTTCGGTGCCATCCTGCGCTGTGTTTCATTCCCAGTATTCATTCAGTTACATTAACAGATAAGTCGAAATTGATAGGGATCTGTGTTACTGCTCTTGTATGGTTCTCGAAATGCTAAAATGTCCTTTATATTTGAAAGATCGAACACCTTCTCATTTTACCTTTTCATACGTTAAATTCTAGCTACACAAGTATAATACTAATTGATGATTAGAACATAAAAATCAATTTCTTTTGTACGAAACTGTGTTTCAGATCAAATTCACAATATCACCTCTGTATTATCTATCTGTCCCATATTATTTTATACGTGGTTCGGTTGTAAGAATTTCGTGTCACTTGATACTGAGCTATGTAGCCAAATACCAGTTAGGAACTCAAAAAAAGATTTGTGCCACTGTTTTACTGTTTTACAGGAAATGTGCCCTCTGGTGAATGGGCTGTAACATGGGAAGCGGAACAGAGAATCAGGTATTGCAGATTTTATAGTAGGTCTGATATCATACTTTGTATTAGTTTTTATTCTATATCTATTTCGAGTGCCGGCCGAAGTGGCCGTGCGGTTAAAGGCGCTGCAGTCTGGAACCGCAAGACCGCTACGGTCGCAGGTTCGAATCCTGCCTCGGGCATGGATGTTTGTGATGTCCTTAGGTTAGTTAGGTTTAACTAGTTCTAAGTTCTAGGGGACTAATGACCTCAGCAGTTGAGTCCCATAGTGCTCAGAGCCATCTATTTCGTGCTGCTTAACTGCCTGGTTATGAAGGCTTGAGCGAGGACAAACAGATGATGGGTGTGTCACTCCTGAAACGCGATGCTGTGTATCACATTACTCACGTTTATATGTTGTATGCTAAGTAACATTAACGAAATCAGAATCATGTGTTAGCAGTTCGGCCCACAGCAATTGTGAATACATTGGTTTCTTGTTTTATCTGAACTGAACTGGTTTTAACGTCCGTTCTAGGGTGCTGTAATAGTTTTTCTGAAAATTAGGCTACTCAAATTTTACTTTAATTCATGTAAGTGCAGGCTTGAAGATCAAACTAATCCATCGATAATAGCTCCTGAGCGGAAAAGGGCTGCTTATTTATGATGTTGGAGTCCCATTCAAACCTAAGGTCTACTACCTCTTTGGACTAGCAAAGTCATCTTCTTTAGAAAGCGGACGGGTCGGTTTTTACAGACAGTGGCAGTACATTCGACTTCCAACCAAGAAGATTGATTGTTAATAAAGGACAACAATCATAGTACTACTTACAAAAATTTTTATTAGTTTATCATTCCTATAATTCTAATAGTTTTGGAACAATGCTCTTATTCGCTTTATAGCATTTCGAGTAAGATCGAAAAATATATTTTCCATACCGATGGAGTTATTAACAATTTCTGTTCCAGGATCTTCTGCCAGCACTAATTCAATTCCAATCTTTCCTCTTTTTACCGTAGTTAATACATGACTTTAGTTAATCTAATATACTTCAAGTGGTTCACTTTGTTGCACGAAACGTTTCCTCACCTTGCAGCGTACCCATTTCTGTACTGTGAACAGCACAACACGGGCCCTGAAAACTTCTGGTAACGGTGCATGCCTTCACATCTTATCGTTCGACGTTGGAGGAGCCTTATTTGCAACAATAAAAATAGTGACGATCTCTTAAATCGATAATACAATCCGAAAACCTTCGTACTAGGGGGGACATCATCTACTAGTTGAATTTTACGAAGATTTTTTTACAATAGGGCGGGTATATTATCCACATACAGGAAGCGAGAGTCTTTTATTATTTTTATTTTAAGGTATGTCGTTGGATTTTCATGTACAACCTTTCCAAATGCTATCAACAAAAAGAAGTCTGTATCGACCTAACCTGATAGCCTCCCAATCATAATTTGGTTAAAAAGTATGATTACAAAATCTAATAATGACGGAATTGGATTTGGCTTACCTTTCATTGATAAAGAGCTGGATGCTAATGCCGTGAGCAGTAGCAAATGTAAGCTTGATGTAGTAAGCTTGAAGTTAGGGATGGCGTACAAATTGCCTTCATAGCAGATATAAATAAAAGGCACATGGGCAATATTTTCTAAACTCACACTAATCTAAGCGATCGGTGTACTCGACACAGGGATGTAGCTGCAAAATGGCACTCTGAATACATACAGGATGGTCAGAAAGAGTCTGAGAAGCTTGTCTGTGTGTTGGAAAATAAATTGTGTTGAGCAATATTTGTTAAGAAAAAATTCGATACATTGCACAGTTTCCGAGTTAATTGGCATTGTAGTTAGCCAATCAGGCCGTTGCGCGAGAAAATTAAAGCAGCCCGCCAGATAAAATTAATGTCAGCTGTTCTCATAGCATAGATGATAACACACGAGACGGCTTTACTCTTGGCTCGGGTTGGATCCTTAATATCTCTTCATGTCCATTTATTTATCACTCTCCTGTATGGGTTTAGGGAAAAAACGAAATGCACTTCTGCGACACTGTATCTGGCTGACGACTTTGATTTGCGCGCACAATTGTCTGATTAGCCAACGTCGATACCAATTAACTAGTAAACCTCGCAAAGTATCGCTATTTTTCTTAACAATTATTTCTCTACAGAACCTACCCTGCACCATCCGTATAAGCTTTTCACTTTTACTTCTGGCCACTCTGTAAAAGGGCAGTCAAAAGAAAACGAGGCATATGGAAGAAAAGTAGGAAGGCGTAAGCTGTTTGTTTCAAAAGTAATCGCCGTAACAGTTTATACATTTATCGCACCATGAGATAAGAGAGTCAATGCCTTCATTGGAAAATTTTGCAGTTGCCCATAGACGCATGATCATACCCTGGTGTGCACCTCTTCGCCCGAAGTAATTCGAGGACTATGCATGTATTTCTCTGGGTCTCCGAAGCGAAACTACTTCTGCGTAATCGAAACGTACTTGGCAAAATGTGGACCGGATATCGTATGATCTATCTGCAATGATTACAGCCTCTGACGCATTTAAAACTTCAG